>NC_064858.1:91244482-91394482 GCF_024139225.1 Suncus etruscus
CTCATCTGCACTAAATATTCAATAAACATTGTTTGGCTAGTTGGTGGACTAATTGATTATTCTTTTGTTTTGTTTTGGTTTGGTTTTTTGGGGCCACACCCATTTGACGCTCAGGGGTTATTCCTGGCTATGCGCTCAGAAATCGCCCCTGGCTTGGGGGGACCATATGGGACGCCGAGGGATCAAACCGCGGTTCATCCTACGCTAGCGCTTGCAAGGCAGACACCTTACCTCTAGCGCCACCTTCCCAGCCCCCTAATTGATTATTCTATTGAATAAATATTTACCTTCCCTATGTAGTTTTAAGACAGAGATGCATAAAAAGGTATGTCTTGTGTGAGCCAGTAAGAAAATAAATTGAAGGAAATTTTTTAATTTAAAAAGCTTTCATAAGAAAATTACCCTAAAGATAAAAATGAAAATGTATAAGGATTCATTTAAAATGTATAAGGGGGAAATCAATTAAAGTACCATCTTGGACTATGAAAATCAAAAATTTCTCTCTACCAAGTCTGTCAAATTTCTTCATTTCCCATATTTTAAGTAAATCTTTTATTTCACCTTTGAGTTTACTTCTTTCTATTTTCTAATACATATATATATATACACATAAGTCACATGCCCTGACTTCTGATTCCCACTCCACCCCTCCAAAAACAAAAATCAAATTTTGACTATTGAGTTTTGTTGTTCATTAACTTGGGCTCCCTCTGCTGGGTCTGAAGCAGTAAAACATAAACTTCGATAGTAAAAGGAGATTATAGAACTCATTCCCCACAGATTTCTCCTGTTCTCACCAAAATTGAACTCAATATCTAACAAAATTGAAAAAGGAACAGATTTCAGACTTGATAAATTAGTTCAAATAATCAAGATGCGTAGTTTCTAAGAAAGGGTTTCATAAATCTAAGTTTTGTCTCCTACTTCTTTTCACTTACCAAAAAAAGTAGAACACAGCAGGGAACTCTCAAAAATTTCAGATTATATGAAGGATAGAATCACAAAGAATAAGATCTAAAGTATATATATATATATATATATATATATATATATATATGTTTGTGAAAGGAATATGCGAGTGAATAAGACTTAGATCCGTATAAAGTCTCTAAGGTTTCTGAGGAAGAAAAGTAGTGCTATATTTATTACTGAACTCTTTCAAGTCAATGCTGAGAATAGCATCACTGAAATATATGAGTTATGGTGATCATATAAATTTATGGCCTTCAAAGACTGGTCCAAGGATCAGTGCTCATCCACAAATGAGGAAAACAACTGGTCAATTACCTTAGTTACAACTTCAGGTTTGTGGTCTGATAACGGTCTATAAAGTATAAAATGCTGGTTTAGAGAATGAGTTTACACAGTTCACACACAAAAACAAAATAAAATAAGCATCAAAAAGCACATCTACAATTACTCAAGAAAAAGAAAACGTGGGCCAGGGAGATGGTTCAATGTACTAGAACATATATGAAATGCATGAGGCTTCCAGTTCAATCCCCAGACCCACGAGGTCTATCCCTGATAACACCCAGCAAGGTACCACCAGACTACAACACCAAAGCTGTCAGGTTTTACCAGTGGGCAGAGTAGTATAACTGGCGATCCCCCAAAAAATGTATTATACATAAAAATAAAAGTTGTAGTTGTTGATTCCTACTAAAAGGAAATGTTAATTCCCATGTAAGTTAGTACTTACTATAAGAGAATTATTATATTAAGCCAAAATAAACTACAGATCAAGAATGAAAAATATCTAAAACCTGGGACTGGAGTGATAGCATAGAAGGTAGGGTATTTGCCTTGCATACAGCTGACCTAGGTTTGATTCCTGGCATCGCATATGATCCCCCAAGTCTGCCACGAGTAATTTCTGAATGCAAAACTAGGAGTAACCCCTGAGCACAACCAGATGTAATCCAAAAATGAACTAAATAAATAAATGTCAAAAATGTCTAAAATCTGTGAAATACTATTTTAATATAAATATTTTCATTAATATAGTAGACTAATATTTTGTAATAAATCAGTCCTAGCATGATCTTGTATGAGTAAATACTTAGAGAATATAGAGATACTCTATATTCTAAAATTTCAGTATCTAAACTTTTTATCTACAATTCAGTACAAATACTGGCAGAACCTGAACTTACTATAGGTCATTGTTGATAACTCTTTAAAAAAAATACATATTATAAGTCCCTAAATTCAATTCCAGGCACCACACTCACAAAATTTCAGCGTGCTTTATTGCATTGCCTTTAAAAAAATTACTTTTGGAGGGCAGAGAGATAATATAGTGGATAATGCACTTGCATTGCATGCAGCCGACATAGGCTCCATCCCCAGCATCCCATATGGTCCCCTGAGCACTGTCAGGCATGATTACTAATTGTAGAGCCAGGAATAACCCCTAAGTGTTGCCAGGCGTTGCCCCCAAAAATCACTTTTGGAGCTCCAGCAGGTGGCTCAGCAGCAAAGTGCATATTTTACATGTCTCAGATCTGGGTCCAACCCCCCACAAAACACACAAAAACCTCCTTTTGAGACCTAATAAATAGTTCAGAAGATAAGACACTTGCCTTGAATGTGGCTTACCCAGGTACCACATATAGTACCTTGATCATTGCTAAGAATGACTCCTGAGTAATTCAGCCTGAAACAATAATAATAAATAAATAACAGATAAAATAACTTTGCAGATAACCCCAATGTTCTCCAGAATTTTAGTTATCATCATTAATATTTTATTTTGTAAAGACTTTTTCTCCATCTATGATTAGCAGTATGCTGGATATAATAGATGTAAAAATTGACAAAATTAAATTTCTACTCTAAATGACCTCACCTGAATACAATATGCCAAATTGCAACTGTTGGGAAACAATTCTCCAAGGATCCCTCCTATTTCTTTCCCTTCTGAGCAAAGGCATTAACATCTTTTGTTCCTGACCAGCCTAGCACAAATAAATGTATATCAAATAACCTTGAATTATATAGTGTCTCCCTCTCCAGAACAGACGTGAAATTTCTTTTTGAGAGAATAATGTGTCCTTCTAGTGATATGTTTGAGCAAAATTTCTAGCAATCCCCTATAAAAGTTAGTTTCAACGTTTGTAACATCTTAGATATAGTATAACACACTGCCTATGCATGAAAGGAGACAGTGGGCATTCCATGCAAGAAACTCAGGTATGAAAATGCATCAATCCAATGCATGGCTTTAAAACTGTTGTAATGCCAATAGGTAAAGAATGAGAGGAGGTGCTGGAGAGATAGCACAGTGGTAGGGCATTTGTCTTCCATGCAGCTGATCCAGGAATGACCCGGTTTGATTCCTGGCATCCCATATGGTCCCCCAGCCTGCCAGGGACGATTTCTGAATGCAAAGCCAAGAGTAACCCCTGAGCATCGCTAGGTGTGACCCTGAAACCAATCAATCAATCAATTAAATTTTTTAAAAAATGAGAGAGGAAAGCAGGGAGAAAGTTAAAAAACATAAGGAAGATAAGGGCAGTACCTTGAGGATTTTATGTGCCACAATAAACAATTTCTGACAGATTGTTAAGATCATTAGTTTTCACCATTATGGCTCTGGCTAAGTTATGCTATCTTTGAACAGATTGTTTTCTTCCAACGGAGCAACATTTTCCACTAAATAAATACACTCAAAACAAGATATAGTTATAATACTGTTTAACAGGGAGATACTCATCAATTTACTTGACAACAATGATAGAGTATCTCACTAAATACATATAAATAATACATATCTGAATACATATCTGAAAGAACCAAAATAACTATTTGAGAAAGTTAAGAAAAAAGGATCAGTCTATTTTGGGCATGCATGTGCCAGTTTCATCAAAAGTTTAGCCATTATTTTCCCCTCAAAAGAAAACATTTTTCTGTGATAATCAATATAAAGTTAAGTTTGAGTGTAAAACAATTTACACCCAAAGAATTGAAGAATTGTTGAAAATGAATGGGACAAAAAGATTTCACCTATCAAAGAACAATTGCATTGCACCCACTTCCAGAATTTACTCACTCCTAAATCCCTTCTTCCTTTGGCAAGTACAAACGCCTTCATTTTATGTAAATTTTTATTTACTTTCTTTTAAATAGTTGACTATTTATGTCAATTTGTTTTCATTTTCTGCCTGTTAGAACTGTTTGTATGTCTTACATTGAAATGGAACTCCAATAATGTTTCTCATTAAAATGCTAACAATTTTTTGTTTTGTTTCTTTGGTCACACCCAGTGGTGCTCAGGAGTTACTCCTTTCTCTGCACTCAGAAATCTCTCCTAGCTCAGGGAACCAGATGGGATGCCAAGGATCAAACTCGTGTTCACCCTGGGTCAGACATATGCAAGTGAACGCCCTACTGCTGTGCTACCACTTCAGCCCCAAAATGCTAAAAAAAATTTTTTTTTTTTTTTTTTTGGTTTTTGGGCCACACCCTGTGACGCTCAGGGGTTACTCCTGGCTATGCGCTCAGAAGTTGCTCCTGGCTTCTTGGGGGACCATATGGGACGCCGGGGGATCGAACCGCGGTCCGTCCTAGGCTAGCGCAGGCAAAGCAGGCACCTTACCTCCAGCGCCACCGCCCAGCCCCTAAAAAAAATTTTTAACTTCATTTTTCTTTATTAGCTACAAGATACTCAACGCTAAATTAAAATCATGAGATATAAGTGTACTTGATGGTTATAGTAGACTCTGCGGACATAATGAAGGTCACAGGGGAAAATATATAGTATTGCACTTAAGACCCAGTGCTTTCCATCAAGAACACTCACTGGTCTCCTACTACATGTTTATTAGATAAACAGAACGATTCTGATATCATAGTATTGTGAAAAGCTAAAAACTTGGTATATTGAGCCAAGTTTATATCAAGTACTCTATTAAAAAGTGCCTTAATATTATTTCCATATCCTTTAGGATTTCTCTAGATCAGTCTGAGAACCATGTGGTGAAGAGATTTGAAAGTTCAAAACTTGCAAGAATTAGAGGCATAGTCAGGGCAAGATTAAAGGAGAAAGGAGTGAGATGCAAATGGGTGATTAAAAAAATGCTTTCCATAGTGGGCATGTGAAATTAAAGAGCCTGAGTTACATACATTATTCTTCTGTCTCAGAAGTTTATGCAGGTCCGTTTTGAAACTCTTATAGTACAAACCAAAACTATTTAAATGTTGATTTAGGGTTAAACTTTGAAAAACAAACTGCAGATTGTAGAAGGCATGAGAATTTTTACTGTTTGTTTAATATTACAGTAATCTATACAAAGATCCTAAAGGTCACATGTTCATTATCATTTCGTATGACAAAATCAATGAATGGATTTTATGCACAGATCAGGTATTTGCGTGACAATACTAAAGTTTGAAACAAAGAAAAATAAAACTTGCGATTGCCCCTTTTTTTCCCAAGGCTAATTATTCAATTAACATAATTGAGATTGAAAGTATCAATAAAGGTGGAAAAGTATCTAATTGAAAGTATTAACAAACAAACCCAGGTAAAGAATAAGAGGTAATACAGGTATAAATGACGATTTATTTTTTCCATGCTTTGTTTGTTCTCTTCTATCAATTATAAAACATTGCTACCTGCATAATTCTCATTCAACATTCTCAATATCTCCTTCTCCATAAATCCCTTCCCTCTTCTCAGCCCTTTTCTCCACAAGTGCACAGAAAGGCAGCAATTATTTCTGACTCAGGCTATGACTTTTTTCCTCCAAGAAAAGTGTAGCACACACTGAATATTTAATATATGATCTAAAAAGTAAATCACAGATTGTGTAATCAACTTACTGGTGAAAAGCTACTTAATCAACTCATAACTCAAAGACTGGCTTGAGGATAAGATTAGGGTCACACAATAGGCAATTTCCATCACTTGCATCTCTAAAACTGTAAATAACATATATTATATCTGAATCCATATGTGCAAGAAGTCACTGCAGACGCATAAAATTAATTTTATTCTCATGCTTTAAAGTTTTATTATTTTCCAAATAATTCTGTAAATATCATAAAAAGTTCTATATTATTTATTGCACTAGTCCCAGAATGTGAGCAAGACAGTCCTTAATAAATATTTAATTTACTAACAAATAAAGAGATTTCTCTGTTTTCCTCCTAGAAGCAGGCCTTTTTCTCTTCTATCTTCTTGACTATATAAACACATTTTATTCAAATGATAGAAGAAAAATATTTTCTTTTTTATTTTTAGTTTCCCCAGTAAGCTTAAAATAAAAGTACAGTGTATTGTAACAACAGTTTCATGACAGGATTATTCTTCCAAGGCTGCATGACCTATTATATTATATTTAAAGTATATTATCAATTATCAAGTTAAATTTCACTTCTGCTGTAATATGAATAGTAGGTAACACTGTATTTAAGTAAAAAAGGAAAAAGCAATCAATTCCCTCAAATATCTGTTGTGACACAAGAAACAATAGAGGGCCAGAGAGATAGTGCAGTGAGTCAGGCTCTTGCCTTGAAAGCAGCCAAACCAGGTTTGGTTCCTGGCACTACAATAGTAATCCCTAATCACATAGCCAGAAATTAGCCTTGAATACATCCAGGGATGGCCCCGAAACAAACCCCCCACAAATCATTTTTAATTAAGCCTTTTTAGATAAATATATTCTGATATACTATCTTTTTAGTAGCCCGAATTTTTATTCTAATAATACAGTTCACCTTTACAGTAGTAATTGATGTGAAAATGACACAAAACATATAGTAAGATACTACATTAGTATCTAACTCATCAATATTGTTCCCTGTTATCTTGTAGTTTGTTGGGAGAGGTCTTTGGATTGGTGCTCATTTTGCCTTCTAATTAGATGTCTCTCAATTGGTTCCTTTGGTTTACATGTTAAAAAGATGTTTCGCCATTGCCTCCTCATCTGGCTTTTTCCCCTCCCTTTGGGGGGTTGGCTTTGTTTTTCCCATTAAAAACTACTTTGGAGCCCTGAAGGAAGAGCTGCCATCTTGGCTCGTGGTTCAACATGGTAGAGCGACTGCCTGTGAGTGAACAACTTATTGTGTGAGTTTCTGGCTTGCTATTCCTTCTCAACTGTGTGTGGATTATTTCCTGTTTTGGAATTGCTGCTGGACCTGTGTCTCTTGTCCTACCCAGACTTGGAGTATGGGGATCCTTTTCCCTTTCTGGGTATTGTGGAACACACAAGCCACTATTTCACAGTAGTTTAACTGAATTTCTGCTTAATTCTAACGATTTAAAAAAAGAAAAGTGGTAGCCCACAAAGTAGTTTTTCTCAAATTCACAGCTATAAACATTTTGATCCTGGAAATTCTCTATGATGAAGACTGTCCTATGCATTGCATAATGCTTAGTAGCATCCCTTATCTTACCAAGTAAATGCTAGTTGATCTTTTTCTTTCCATCAAACGATCAGAAATATAGCCCAGCAGTGCCAAGCATCCTGGGGGGCGGGGGGAGTAGGGGACAAGATTACACCATACTGAAAAACCACTGTAAAAGTATAAAATAGTGTGAAATAGTGCAATAGAGTAATACTGTGTGTGAAAATTCTGAAAAATCCAAAATATTCCATTCATAAGGCTTCTTGAGTAAGTAGAAATAACTCTACTTCTTGCTAAGTAGAAATACTCCATTAACCAGAATATTAGATCCCAAAAATTTAATTGTTGTTATAAAAGATGATTAACATAAATAGCAAATGTTTGTTCTTTTCAAGAATCTAACTTACATTTTAGCAGCTATCTTTCACAGTGAACTAGAAGGCCAGGGGAATTCTGATAAAAACACGCCTATTCCCCAAGTGACTGGGTAACTGTTGAAACCTGCAGTTAATCTCCAGCCTGGCACAGAATGGCTATCTCTTTTCCTCTTCATAAACAAGGGAATGCATATCTTTTCAAGTGCTATCAGGAAGTCTTCAAATTTTCTTCTACTGTTGCAGAACAAAAATTAAATACATAATTCAAGGGGATAAAGAATAAATGAATATATAAATGAATTTGCAAATAGAGTTAGATTGGTTCAAGCCATTTTTACTGGCGATCCTTCTCCCCAGGGCATACTGTGGTGAAAATGAATGAAAATTTGTCTTCTTTATTGTTTAAACTTCAGGATTAATTGCTTGTATTGCTTATTTTGTTTGATTTGATGTCTCCTGAGGACCCACTAAGTGGCAGGCACTGTGCTAGGAGTGTAGCTGAGAGCATTTTGGCAAACAATTCTCTACATAATGGTCTTCTCCGGGTGATATTTGAAATCACTCACCTCTATTTTGCTATTTTAATTGTCCAACTTTCCCACCCAATATGCTTTCTTTGAGGACATATTTCTAAGCAAGGGTCAAGAAAGAGAGGAGAGAGTGAGAAAAAAATGTATGGTAGCATTTTATTAAACTCTAAAAAAAAACAAAAAAAACACACAAAACAACGTTCTAAGGGAAAGTGAAAATCATATCAGCAGTTATCAAACTAGAAACACAATAAGTGAAAAGCATCAACAAATTGCTTAACAAAATGTTAGCTCCTGATTATAATGTTGATTCAAAATCCAAAAAGCCAGCTGACATCAAATAACATGTTAAAACCGAAAACCTCTCTGATGAAAAGGGACAGAGCTGTAGAAGTCATTGGCTTTTGTGGAAGAACGACACACCCAAAGCAATGCAAAACATGCATTGCAGATCCCACTGGAGTAGCCTGGAATGTAGAATAATTTAGAACCAGCTGGTTCTCTACTAAGTAATTACTAAAAATAAATAAATAAAAGAAAGAAAGAAAGAAATTACCTACGATGCTTTAAAGTGCAGGGACTTTGCGTGGTACCCACAGACAGAAAGAAAAATGGAAGTAATAGCAGCACTTTCTGTTTGCACTTAAGCTTATCCCAACAGCAAGGACTTAACTCCTACATAATTTTAGAGGAGATTTGGTATGCAAATCCATTATTTATATGAACGTTTAGAAAGACCTGGAAGTGAAGAGCTTTGCGAGTGTTAGCAGCACCTTGCGGGTCCCTCTGACCCTCATTTGTTCTCCTGCAGCTATAGGGGGACTGCGGGAGGAGGGGAGAAATGCATGTACTCTGCACCAAGGTCAGCGAGCAAAATAACAACTACTTTTCATATTTGTTTCTATAATTTAAGGCACAGCCACAGTGGTTGAGAGGGGTTCGTTTCGCTGTGAATTTTGTAATATTTGAAAAACATGTAATTACCACAATTGAAAATGACCCTTTAGCCATGTTGGTGGTGGCGTCAGAGGGTGTTGGAGAACTATACTGTAGCCAGGAGTTACTCCCAGTTAAGTGCTTAAGGGGGCTCAAATCGAGTAATGCATATATTCTAGTCCTCTGAGCATCTTCCTAGTCTCCAAATGTTCTTTCTTCAAATCTGCTTTAAAAGTTTAGTTTTATTAAATAAACAAGCAACTGTCCCCCAGTTTGGTACTTGCTGCCTTACACACTGATCTTCAGTGGTTTCAATGTTGTCTCATCTACGGGATTTGTATTTCAGTCACTCCTAGTCACGGTTTCAAGAACCAGGTCAGGTTTTATGTTTGAAAACCCATCTAGATGCTGAAAGTGCACAGTTAGTTCACAAGCTCAAAAGAGGAAATGAATGTTTAAGCACTGAACAAAGGAAAGGTGCCTACACAAAAGTGAAGTAAGTCCAGAAAGAATCTAAATTCCGTACAAGTAAAACTTTCCAGCATATGGGGCCAGAGAGATAGCATGAAGGTAAGGCGTTTGCCTTGAATGCAGAAGGTCCGTGATTCAAATCCCGGCATCCTATATGGTCCCCCCAAGCCAATATCTATTCCATCACTCACTTAAGAGTATATTAACCAATTAGTTACTGACAATTACTGACGGTGGAAGTTATTGGTCACACCCCTAACTGCAAGGTAGATTTTGATTCATCTAAATCAATGAGTATAACACAAACCCAATATATGCTTTATAGGATAAATATTTTGATACCCCTTTTTCATACCAAAATTATTCTGCATAATTTTAAAAATGAGGCTCATGTTAAAAATAAAGCATGACCGTTTATAATTCAGTGTTCACACCTGACAATAATTTATACTTGACTATCCTATAATCATATTGAAATGATTTTGTCATCCTATACATTTGTATGTATGTATGTTATCCTATACATACATCTTATGCATTTAGTTGATTTCATTACATTTATCCCCAGCTACAAAAAGTTTGACTTTATCATATAGTGTCTCATAGTAGAATGTAAATTTCATGAGTACAGGAAACATATCAATCTAGCTAGTCTATCATCTAATATAAATAATAACACATAACACATAACTAATGAATGAGTGGCTGCTACTTCTCCAACTTCCATTATACCACTCACATTCTTGCCCTGTAGCTGTCTGGGTTGAAGATTTATTTTAGATCCTCAAAACACATCTCTGCAGAAGCAATTCTTCCTGCCAGAAACCTTTCTCCCTCCTAGCATGTAAGACCACTTACCCTCTTCTTGATCGTCTTCTTTTACCTGTCTAATTGATATTGTTCTATAAGGTCCTATCGATATTACTCTTTTCCAGAAAGCCTTACTAAGCACAAATATTAAATTGAGACTCTGCAATAACAACATATCAAAATTCTAAACATTTTCACTTCAATAATATTTAATTCTATCTTTTCTTTTGTAAACTATAATCTTTATGGAGGCAAGGACTTTAACTTAGCCATAGCTGGAGGCAGGTAAAAGATGCTCAATAAAACATGTTCATTCCTTGCTCCGATAAGAATAATACCTAGGGGGGCTGAAGAGACAGTACAGCTGTTAAGGCACTTGCTTTCCACAAGGCTGACCCAGATTTGATTCCCTGAACATCGCGGGGTGTGGCCCAACCCCCCAAATAAGAATGATACCCAGATCTGAGACTAATTAAGAGCCTCGTATAAATAATTTATTTGCTTATTTGTTTGAAAAAATAACACGGACAGAGCCATATTGTTAGCAAAAATCTGGCTCCTTCTAACTTGACATCAAGCAAAATGTCAGTTCTGAAGGCTTGGATAATTGAATGCTTTGTTCAACATACTAGGAACAGGCTCTACAAGATTGCCCTCCTATTTCTGATTTTAAACTCACTTCACATCAAAAATAAAGATATCTTCATGAAGAGGCTGTGATGGGAGAGCACTACTCTTTTAAAAAGTGAGCTGTAGTAGCCCCAGAGCAACATCAGTTGTCTTTCAAACCCCCCCCCAAAGTTATCCTAATTTGAAAAATTCATCACAGCTTTAAAGGATCATTCTGAAATAAAAGTCAATTTTGAAAAGAAAACATGTAATAATAAGTGTATAGGTTATAATAAAATAGCTGAATTAAATGAAAAAAAGTAAGCTTTATTCTTAGAAAGTAAATTTAGGGGCTGATTTACCACTCCACTTATGGTTATCATCAGTTCAGTAAAATCAGTCACAAAGATTTCATTATGCAATAAAAAAATCATTAGAAAGAACTGTTAGAGAGTGCTGATTGCTCTACCTGCAGAGTCTCCACCCGGCTGTGCTTCTTCTGAGGAAACTGAGGACCTGAAGGGAGCCCTGTCCTACTCTTCTCTGTCTATCCTGAACTCTGGAAGCTCTCCTCAGAGCCCTGGGAAGCGAACACCAAAAAAACTACATTCGGAAGCTAGCCAGCGAGCCAGTGAGTGAGTAAGAAATGGCTGCATGTGGGGGTTTCCAGGCAGAGTGCTGATTGCTCTACCTGCAGAGTCTCCACCCGGCTGTGCTTCTTCTGAGGAAACTGAGGACCTGAAGGGAGCCCTGTCCTACTCTTCTCTGTCTTTCCTGAACTCTGGAAGCTCTCCTCAGAGCCCTGGGAAGTGAACTCCAAAAAAAACTGAAGCTACCCAGCAAGTGAGTGAGTAAGAAATGGCTGGATGTGGGGGTTTCCAGGCAGAGTGCTGATTGCTCTACCTGCAGAGACTCCACCCGGCTGTGCTCCTTCTGAGGAAACTGAGGACCTGAAGGGAGCCCTGTCCTACTCTTCTCTGTCTATCCTGAACTCTGGAAGCTCACCTCAGAGCCCTGGGAAGCAAACCCCCCAAAAACTGAAGCTACCCAGAAACTCTCCTCAGAGTCTTGGGAAGCGACCCCAAAAATACAGCATTCTGAAGCTGCCAAGCAAGCGAGTGAAAACTATGCCTGTCCAGTGGGACCCAACTGTGAAAAACTGTGAGTGCTGCCTGTGTGTGTCTCTCTACTATCCTGCTGCGTGACCTCCTGAGAGTGGGCTGAAAAGAGGCTACAGAAGGCACTTAGCTCCACTTCGCTACGCAGCCGTGCGCTCTTTCTAAAAAAGTAACACCATCACAAGAAGAAAAAAAAAAACACACTAAGAACTGTGTTGGATCACAGAAGCAAGAACTTCTCTCCAGACTGTCTTCTCTGCTGCGTGCTCGGGCCTAAGATTTGATCCTGTGTGAGGCTTCATCCACGGAGGACTCCCCTACCTTGGAGGCAAGCAGTCCCATCCAGAAAGGGCGGAGCCAGAGAAGTGTGCTGCCTGCATCATATAACCAATGAATACCACCACAACACGTAGAAAAACCCACAATACAAGTGTGACAATGGGGAAACAATGCAGGCCAGCATCAGACATAGAGAATGAAGATGACAATTCTGATGACCAGTTAATGACCAACCAACTAATCAACCTCTCAGATAAGGACTTTAGAGTAGCAATATGGAAGATGCTCAAAGACCTCCAAAAAACCATGGATAGAGTGGAACAGAACACTAATAATAATCAAGAAAATATGAAGAGAGAAATCACAAAACTCCAAACTGAAATAACATGTCAACTAACAGGCCTGAAAAAATCAGTAAACGAAGTGAATGACAAAATGGATAAGCTCTGGGACAGGGTATCAGAAGCTAAGAATAGACTTGGTGCTGTGGAAGATGAGATACATAACAATTCCATACAGCAGGAGAGATTGGAAAAAAAACTTAAAGCAAATGAACAGACAATGGAAAAATTAGTCAAAGAATGGGAACAGATGAAAATAGAAGTCTATGATAAGATCAACAGAAACAACTTAAGAATCATTGGAGTCCCAGAGACCCAGGAAGAAAATTTCCAGGAAGAATCAACGGTCAAGAACATCATTAAAGAGAAACTTCCAGAGCTAAAGAATATATGTGATCAAATCCTGCATGCTCGAAGAGTACCAACCAAAAGAGACCCAAGAAAAACCACCCCAAGACACATCCTAGTCACAATGACAAATCCCACAGATAGAGACAGAATTCTGAAAACAGCAAGATCAAAAGGGGAAATTACATTCAAGCAAGCATCCTTGAGATTTACAGCAGACCTGTCACCAGAAACACTCAATGCCAGAAAGCAGTGGTGGGATATTGTGACAAGACTGAATGAAATGAATGCTTCACCTAGAATACTGTACCCAGCAAAACTCACTTTCTGGTTTGACGGAAGAATACATGGTTTCACAGACAAAAAACAGCTCAGAAACTTTATGGACTCAAAACCAGTCTTAAGAGAAAAACTGAAAGACCTAATTTAAAACAAGACTAACCAAAAGACACACCAAATTTCGATATAAAGATGGCATTAAATCCCAGGACAATTCTTTCTCTCAACGTCAATGGACTAAATGCACCAGTTAAGAGACACAGAGTGGCTAAATGGATCAAAAAACTCAATCCAAACTTCTGCTGCCTACAAGAAATGCACCTGAATAGTCAGAACAAACATAGACTCAAAATAAAAGGCTGGAGAAAAATTATCCAAGCAAACAACATCCATAAAAAAGCTAGAGTGGCCATACTAATATCAGATAATGCAAACTTTATACTCAGGAAGGTTGTAAGGGACAAAGATGGACATTTTATATTAATCAAGGGGTATGTAGAGCAGGAAGAAATAACTCTCCTAAACATATATGCACCAAATGAGGGGCCAGCAAAATATTTAAAACAACTGTTGACAAATCTGAAAAACAATATCAATAACAACACAATAATTGTGGGGGACCTCAACACTGCTTTGTCAACACTGGATAGGTCAACCAGACTGAAACCCAACAAGAATATACTAGACCTGAGGAGAGAAATGGAAGAAAGAGGCCTAGTGGATATATATAGGACACTCCATCCCCAGAAACCTGGATACACATTCTTCTCCAATGTACATGGGACATTCTCCAGGATAGACTACATGCTGGCACATAAAACATACCTCCATAAGATCAAGAGGATAGAAATTTTGCAGACTACCTTCGCTGACCACAAGGCTCTGAAATTATTTGTGAATTCCAAAGGGACTCAGAAGAAAAACTTTAACACCTGGAAGTTAAACAACCTCATACTCAATAACCAGTGGGTCCGAGATGAAATCAAGGAGGAAATCAAAAGGTTCCTGGAAACAAATGACAATAAAGACACAAACTATCAGAACTTATGGGACACAGCAAAAGCAGTACTGAGAGGAAAATTTATAGCTTTGCAAGCACACATCAGGAAGGAAGAAGGAGCTTACCTGAGTAGCTTAATGACACAGCTAATAGAACTAGAAAGTACTCAACAAAAGGACCCAAAAATAGGAAGACAGAAGGAAATAACAAAGCTGAGAGCAGAAATCAACGAAGTGGAAACCCAAAAAACAGTCCGAAAGATCAACGAAAGCAGAAGTTGGTTCTTTGAAAAAATAAACAAGATTGATAGACCACTGGCAAACCTAACAAAGAAAGAGAGAGAGAGAAACTTGATAACTCGTATCAGGAATGAAAAAGGAGAGATCACTACTGATATGACAGAGATTCAAAGGGTAATCAGAAACTACTTTGAAAAACTCTACGCCACTAAAAATGAGAACCTGGAAGAAATGGATAAATTCTTGGACTCTTATAATCTTCCACAGTTGAAAGAAGAGGATGTAGCATATCTAAACACCCCCATCACCTTTGATGAAATAAAAATGGTAATCAAAAGTCTGCCCAAAAACAAAAGCCCAGGCCCAGATGGATTCACTAATGAATTCTATCAAACTTTCCAAGAGGAACTACTACCAATCCTGGCAAGACTCTTTCATGAAATTGAACAAGTGGAAACACTCCCAAATAGCTTTTATGAAGCCAACATCACCTTGATACCTAAACCAGACTGAGATGCTACGAAAAAAGAAAATTACAGACCAATATCGCTGATGAATGCAGATGCAAAGATCCTCAACAAAATCCTGGCAAATAGGATTCAATACCTCATTAAGAAGATCATCCACTACGATCAAGTAGGTTTCATCCCAGGAATGCAAGGATGGTTTAACATCCGTAAGTCTATCAACATAATACACAACATCAACAACAAGAAAAATAAAAACCACATGATCATATCAATAGATGCAGAGAAAGCATTTGATAAGGTCCAACACCTATTCTTGATCAAAACTCTCAGGAAGATGGGAATGGAAGGAACCTTTCTCAATATAGTTAAGGCCATCTACCACAAGCCAGTGGCAAATATTATCCTCAATGGAGAAAAACTTAAAGCCTTCCCTCTAAATTCTGGCACAAGACAAGGCTGTCCTCTCTCACCACAACTATTCAACATAGCACTGGAAGTACTTGCTATAGCGATTAGGCAAGAAAAAGATATCAAGGGAATCCAGATAGGAAAGGAAGAAGTCAAGCTCTCACTGTTTGCAGATGACATGATGCTCTACTTAGAAAACCCTAAAGACTCTACCAAAAAGCTACTAGAAACAATAGACTCATATAGCAAGGTGGCAGGCTACAAAATCAACGCACAAAAATCAATGGCCTTTCTATACACCAATAGTAATAAGGAAGAAATGGACATTAAGAAAACAACCCCATTCACAATAGTGCCACACAAACTCAAATATCTTGGAATCAACTTGACTAAAAATGTGAAGGACCTATACAAAGAAAACTATAAAACTCTGCTCCAAGAAATAAGAGAGGACACGCGGAAATGGAAACACATACCCTGCTCATGGATTGGCAGGATTAACATCATCAAGATGGCAATACTCCCCAAGGCATTATACAGATTCAACGCTATCCCTCTAAAGATACCCATGACATTCTTCAAAGAAGTGGATCAGGCACTTTTGAAATTTGTTTGGAACAATAAACACCCTAGAATAGCTAAAGCAGTCATTGGGAAAAAGAATATGGGAGGAATTACTTTCCCCAACTTTAAACTTTACTACAAAGCAATAGTTATCAAAACAGCATGGTATTGGAATAAGGACAGACCCTCAGATCAGTGGAATAGGCTTGAATACTCAGAAAATGTTCCCCAGACATACAATCACCTAATTTTTGATAAAGGAGCAGGAAATCCTAAATGGAGCAAAGAAAGCCTCTTCAACAAGTGGTGTTGGCACAACTGGCTAGCCACTTGCAAAAAATTAAAGTTAGACCCCCAGCTAACATCATGTACGAAGGTAAAATCCAAATGGATTAAAGACCTCGATATCAGACCCCAAACCATAAGATATATAGAACAACACATAGGCAAAACTCTCCAGGACATTGAGACTACAGGCATCTTCAAGGAGGAAACTGCACTCTCCAAGCAAGTGAAAGCAGAGATTAACAGATGGGAATATATTAAACTGAGAAGCTTCTGCACCTCAAAGGAAATAGTGCCCAGGATACAAGAGCCACCCACTGAGTGGGAGAAACTATTCACCCAATACCCATCAGATAAGGGGCTAATCTCTAAAATATACAAGGCACTGACAGAAATTTACAAGAAAAAAACATCTAATCCCATCAAAAAATGGGGAGAAGAAATGAACAGACACTTTGACAAAGAAGAAATACAAATGGCGAAAAGACACATGAAGAAATGCTCCACATCACTAATCATCAGGGAGATGCAAATCAAAACAACAATGAGATACCACCTCACACCACAGAGAATGGCACACATCACAAAGAATGAGAACAAACAGTGCTGGCGGGGATGTGGAGAGAAAGGAACCCTTATCCACTGCTGGTGGGAATGCCGTCTAGTTCAACCTTTATGGAAAGTAATATGGAGATTCCTCCAAAAACTGGAAATCGATCTCCCATACGATCCAGCTATACCACTCCTAGGAATATACCCTAAGAACACAAAAATACAATACAAAAATCCCTTCCTTACACCTATATTCATTGCAGCACTATTTACCATAGCAAGACTCTGGAAACAACCAAGATGCCCTTCAACAGACGAATGGCTAAAGAAACTGTGGTACATATACACAATGGAATATTATGCAGCTGTCAGGAGAGATGAAGTCATGAAATTTTCCTATACATGGATGTACACAGAATCTATTATGCTGAGTGAAATAAGTCAGAGAGAGAGAGAAAAACGCAGAATGGTCTCACTCATCTATGGGTTTTAAGAAAAATGAAAGACATTCTTGCAATAATAAATTTCAGACACAAAAGAGAAAAGAGCTGGAAGTTCCAGCTCACCTCAAGAAGCTCACCACAAAGAGTGATGAGTTTAGTTTGAGAAATAACTACATTTTGAACTGTCCTAATATTGAGAATGTATGAGGGAAATGCAGAGCCTGTTTAGAGTACAGGCAGGGGTCGGGTGGGGAGGAGGGAGATTTGGGACATGGGTGATGGGAATGTTGCACTGGTGATGGGTGGTGTTCCTTTTATGACTGAAACCCAAACACAATCATGTATGTAATCAAGGTGTTTAAATAAAAAATAAATAAATAAAATAAAAAAAATAAAAATAAAAAAAAAGAAAGAACTGTTAGAAGACTTTTTTAACTGGTCAGGAGCTAAAGAATGGGCATTGACTTATTCTGTGATGTGAACTGATAAACAAAGTAAATCTCAAGAGAAATCACGTATGAATAGAAGGAATGCATAAGTTGTTCACCCTAATTGCCTTTTCTCTACTCTCCTTTTTTTCATGCCACAGGCATCTTGATGGATGCTGATGAGACAGTATTTGACTCATCAACTCCTAGACACTTATTTTGCGAGCAGTATTTCAAGTTTGTAAATCCACTGGTTTGCCAGAGCAGCAGAATGTAACATATAACTCCTTGTAAATAAGATTTTTGTTTTGTCATTTTATTTATTATAGTTAAGGTAATGTGTGTGCAACTGCGTTGATATTGATATTCGTGGGGTACACAATTACCTCACCTTATCACCACCGAATGGTTTTTGTTTGTAAAATACAAGAGATGTTGTCTTGCTCTTCAAGCCTCTTTTCTCTTTTGAAAACATATCTCATTTGCTTGTCTCTGTGTCTTTACTTAGCTCTCTTCATTGGAGAAGCCTGTATTCTCTCTTAAACACATGTTTTCCCCCTCTTTCTCTCCTTTCACACAAAGCAAGTTCTGTTTAATGAAATCTGCCTTGTTGAGCACAACGATAGTAAAGTAGGTAGGGTGTTTACCTTGATTGTGACAACCCAGGTTTAATCCCCAATATTCTATATGATCCTTTGAGCTACACCAGAATTTCTAATCTCAGTCAGGAGTAATCCTTGAGCACTGCTAGTACAGCCCAAAAACTAAACCAAAAACCTAGCTTTCTAGAAAAAAAAAAAAAAACTACCTTATTAACTAAAATAAAAAAGCATAATAAAATAAAATAGATCAGTCTGTTAGTAGAAAAAGCATTTTACTGTTTATCAATCTGTAATACTTTAAAATATTTAGTTATCTTATTTAATGCTTAAAGCTACACTTACACTGAATCATTTAATGTAAGTATGAAAAGAAATAAGCAAAAACAAACCAAAAAAAATAGAATATGACTGTTTTCTTTTTTGACCTTTGAGTTTTGGGACACACCCAGCAATGTTAGGGTGTTATTCTTGGATTTGCACTCAGAAATAATAATCCCTGGCAGGAATCTATATGCGGTACTGGGGATCAAACCTAGGATCAGCCATGTGCAAGTACAGACCCTATCTACTGCACTATGGCACCAGCCCCAAAATGACATCTCCTTTGTGATTTTTCTGTCATCTGATAACTTTCAACTTTATATGCTTATTCCCCTCTAGTAAACTGTATCTTTTCAATAATCATCAAATGAGAGAGAAAGAGAGAGAGAGAGAGAGAGAGAGAGAGAGATAAAAAGCCTTTTCAGAATACGATTTCCTCTTATTCACACAGATTTTAGGATAATACCGCACAGGGGACAAAAAAAAAACTACCTTTGTAATTCACAACCATAAATATAATGTATAAAGATATCCTGGACTTTTTCTATAAACAGTACATACATAGAAAAGTTTATAATTAGCAGTGGTTGGGGAGTCGAAGAGGAAAAATATTGACAGACTGAGAAATATAAGAAGCCAGGATAACATTTTTCTAACCACAAAGTATTTTGTGGTGAAATATTTGTTAAGAGAATTAGCAAGAGTAGGCAACAATTTCTCTTACCTTGGGTAAGGGTTGGGTTATTTAGAGCAGGCACTGGCTAAGAAAAACTTTATAGAATAGTGGTTGGTAAAGTTTTGATTTGGAGTGTCTCCATGAGAATCCTATAAAACGTTATTATCCTCAGTGGGGGGAAATATGCTTGAGTAATTCTAGCCATAGAAATCCACATCGAATCCCTGACAAAAGTCTTTGCTTTAGAAAAGACTCTTTTCTTACATATAAAAACAAAACTTAAAACACAAACCATTTTAAACTCATTTTGTCAGGCATTTGTCTCCCAACATGATTGACTTATTTATATGAAATAGGTCCTGCTACTTCAAGAACAGATGTCCTAAAAATGCCCTGCTGAGATTCAAAGGGACTTAATTATAGGTTATGAACAAATAAAAAAAAAACCTAATGCATGAAATAATTAGCCATGATTAACCATCTACAACTTGGTGTTAGCATATCAACACATAAAGAAAGAAAGAGAGTGAGAGGGAGTGGGAGGTACATTCTGTGGTGCTCAGGGCTTACTCCTGGCTCTGTATTTCCAGACTGGAGATCTCTTATGGCAGAGCTTAAAGAACCATATAAAAATCTGGGGATCAAATCTGGTTTATCACATTTAATCCTCACTAGAACCCTTGGAGGTTCTATTAGCTGTCTTAGTTCACTCAGACAGTTATAACAAAATACCCCCAAACTGGGTAGTTTATAAACAACAAAACTCTGTTTTTCACATTTTTAGTGATTAAAAGTTAAAGGTCAGGGTATCAAAAAATATCAAGTCAACAAGCATGGATTTGTCTAGTCTGGAATCACTTCCTGGTGCATAAGTGTCACTTTCTTCCTGTGTCCTCACTTAGTGGAAATTTCAGGATCTCTTTGGAGCCTCTTTTAAGAGGATATTTATCCCCTTCATAAAGTTTCCACCCTATTGCTTAATTACCTCCTACCATCTCATAGGCAGTTAAATAAACATATGAATTGGGGAAAATAGAAAAACATCCAGCCCATAGCCATGCATTCAAAACAAATAAATGGGTTCTGAGAGATAAAGCCCAGTATTACCCTGCTGATAAGTGATGAAGACTAAATTTTAAGATTTCTCTAATTCTAAAACCCACATTCTGTTATAGTGTATTTTATCACAGCTAAATTAATAGTCAACCATGGTGCCTTGAGGACTGTCAGGGTCACTTTCTCACTTACTGGAAGCCCAAACTAGTTTAAAAAAAAAAGGCAAACAAATAAATTCCTCAAGCCTTTTTACCACCTTTACTGCAAGCAGCAGAGTGCAAGTCCTCATCTAGATTGCTATAGCTTCCTCATTAGTCTTCCTAATCCCATCCTTGTGCCATATATTCTGTTGTCATACTAAGAGCCAAAGTGATCCTGAGTGGCATAAATTATGTAGTACATCATCAACACTCCTGTGCTCAAATTCTACTGTGGCTCCTCAACATCCTGAGAGAAAGAAATGCATGCCTCATAACAGCCTAAAAACTCTAACCCCATTATGCCCAGCCCTGATTCTCTGACCTCAACTACAATCTCTGAAATATATCCCTTTAACTGACTCTCATCTATCTCTTCTGGCCTCTTGAATTTTTGTAGCGTTTAATCTCTGTGTCTGAAATGCTCCCTCCACTCTTACTTCCTATCACAAACTCAAATCCATCTTTTAAGTTTTGCCTCAAGTTCCACCTTCTTTTTGAGGTCTTTGCTGATAACATTTTTGAAGTGCACACCAAGAACTAGAGAGATAGTGCAGGAGGCAATGCACTTGCCTTGAAAGTAGCTGACATGAATTAGATCCCTGACACTGTCAGGGGTGATCTCTGAGTGCAGAACTAGTAGTAAGTAAGCCCTGAGTACTATCAGAAGTGAACCGAGAGAGAGAGAGAGAGAGAGAGAGAGAGAGAGAGAGAGAGAGAGAGAGAGATGAATTGTCAGTGCATATTAGCTCCTTTACTGACTTCCTTATCCTCCCACCAAAGAAGTTATTTTTCCCATAGAGCAATCATTTGCTAGACCATCAATATTACCATTACTCCACTGTAAAATATGTTTCACAAGTCTTAAATTTTTGTTTGATCATTTACAGCTGTAGTTCCAATCTCCAGGACAATTTCAGTTATATAGGGAGAATACAATCAAAATCCAATAAATGAACGAGAAAAATAAATACATCCTGGCACATCAGGTCTCAGTTGACACACAGAAATTGAACCTCTCAGCCTTCTAAAGCCAACATGGCTTATGGCTACTATATTAGGCAGGATCCTTTGCTACACTTCAGTGCACATCAATTAATGCAACCTTTGATTGTGCATGCAACACTCAACAAAGTTTGGCTTTCCTCGGTGAGACCAAATGTCTGCTTCACATCTTTTCACTTCAGTGCACCACTTAAGACACTGAAAACAATGGGAAAAGCAGAGCTTATTTTAATTTAAAATAATTTTTTTCAGGTGGTGTGAGTTTCCCATTTTAAACATGCTTTACTACTGAATCCTCAGTTTGTGATGAGTATCCCAAGAACAAAAAGATTTCATGTCAGCTGAAGGTCAGTAATAAGACAAAAAATATTGTCATTGTCACTATGTATCTTAAATTAATTGTGAAAGACTTACAATTCACAGTGGTCACAAAAAAATGTGTTTTTTGTTTTTTGTTGTTTGGGGGCCACACCCATTTGATGCTCAGGGGTTACTCCTGGCTATGCGCTCAGAAATCTCCCCTGGCTTGGGGGGACCATATGGGACGCCGGGGGATCGAACCGAGGTCCGTCCTACGCTAGCGCTTGCAAGGCAGACACCTTACCTCTAGCGCCACCTTCCCGGCCCCACAAAAAAATTTTTTAAATAAAAAACATTTGCATACTTGACTATGGAGCTTCTAGAAGTATAAATAAAAAAAATGATATAATTTCATAAGATTATTTGACTAGTTAAATGGTGAAGAGAATGGGAGGGGAGAGATATATCAAAGCTATTTACTGCCAACCAAGGAAGTCTCATCAAACACATGTTAAAAATTGAGCTTTGGAAACATAAAATAAACTCATATAATGAAGCAAATGTGCTTTAATACTACTCCTGAAGAAAGTAATTGTCACCAAGATAGTCATTATTATAATTACTCAGTGCTGTCACAAGCAATGCACCTAACACTGTAAAGTATTCCTTATTGAATTGAGCGTCATAAAATTACAGAGTATTTTATAGGATTCATTTCCCCTATTTCAACATTATAACTTTAAGAGAAGTGAATAATATGAACCAATAACATGAACCAAGCAACTTTCACTGGGAAAGCAAAGTATAAAATTTTATGGAGCAAAAAGTATATGCCTATCATGTGTATGTGTTAATTAAGAATAAAAGTAAACAGAGAAATTCAGAGAATTTGTTAATACTTTTTCTACTAATTGGGAATAAGAGTGTGCTAGCCAATGTCTGCAACCAAGAAATATTTTTCAAGTTATAGGCTGTATGACCAATGGCAGGACATGCATCTTAGCAACAAGAGCTGCTTGAAGCCATGTCATATGATTTTTAAAAATTAAGAAGCCAAGCATTTGAAGAGAAGTTTGTTTATTATTTATAGGTTCTTGTATATCAGAACTGAAAAGGATCTCACCAAATCTCATTATTTGAGAAGATAATTGAGGTAGGATTTTGGAGAAAGGACTTGCCCAAGGTCATACAGTGAGTCAGGATTAAAATAAAGTCAGCTAACCACAATCCAATCATCTTTTCACTACAGTGTAGGTGATCAATAAATATTGGCTTCCCTTTCTTTATGCAGTAGGAGGAAAGAAAGAAAAAATGACATTGTCATTTATTATGGTTTATTTGTATTTTTTAATATAAAGACTTTAGAAATACAATACCAGAGTGGCAATGTGTGTTTTATTTCCCTAGAGCATGATGTGCTCTTGGGTAAATGTGTTTTATGAAGAGATTTATCCTGGGAACTTGGCAGGTCTTACTGTAAATATTTTAGCAGTTTCCTTTTATTTAGCTGTGGGATTAAATTTTTATCCCAGCCTCCCCAGACCTATGTCTGCAGATTATAAATGGTTTTGTGAAGGAGTATGTGTAAAAGGATGGGCAGCTTTCCTCATTAAAGAACAGTGTGGTAGATTGATTCAAACAAGGATTTCCTCCTCAACAATAAAGAATTGCTCCAGCTTTCTATGAGCCACAGCAAATTGTCTCCTGATATCTCAAAGTCCTTTCTGGTGCCAACCAAGTCTAGTGTCCAAGCAATGCCAGACTATAAACTAAGTGGGGTGGCCAATATCGAACAACCTCAATGTATATAGCCTGCTGCCAGGGGAGTAAGAAACATTAGCAAAGCAATTACGAGAGCCATGCTCCAACCAGGGCCAGTGTAAATAGAGCTAGTTCTACACATCTTGCCTCTCTCAAGAGAGCTGCAAGGTAAGAGACCAAATAATAAACTCAGTCAGCTAAGAACAAGAAACAAAGAGCCACATTCATTAATGATACCTGTAATTTTGAAGACACCATAAACTAAATTTATATAGAGATATACACTAAAACTGACCTTAACACGAGATGACACATGTTTTCCATTGTTATTATCAACCATATATTAAGTGATCAGCAATTCCAGGTTTTCCCTGTTCTTTCCACCCAACAAGGAAAGTATTTCTTGAATTTCCATATGTACAGCTATACTCCTAGATATAAATTTCCCCTTTTGGAAAGAAAAGGAAATAGGGTTCATAAAGATAAAGTAGTTTTTCTTCTACTCTATGAGTTTGTGCAATTGGGGAAGCTGTTTAACCTATTTGCATGAACTCTGGTATAAATAAAAGGTGGGAAGGTAATACCTACCAGAGCCTGGATCTATGCTCCCTCTACCAGCTCACATTAGATCCCAGGGTTAAGCATAATGACAGCTGGAAATATTCCACCAAAACCAACTAGAACATTCTTTGGCAAGTGGTGTCTCCATTATTATTTTTTAAATTCTTTTGTTTTCTGGTATATGTGTCTGTGTGTCTGTGTAACTATGTTCTTTCGGTCCACACCAGCATACTCAGTGTTGTACTCCTGGCTCTATGCTCAGGGATAACTATTATCAATGCTTGGGGACCACAGGTAGTGTTCAGGATCATAGAAGTATAGGCCTCCAAGTGCAAACCAGGCACCTTATCCCTATACTAACTATCTCTCCAGCCCATTTTCTGCTTTCTCTTTGTTTTGTTGAACTCACTAGGTGTGATTCAAGGACTATTTCTGACTTGGTGCTTAGGGAATACTCCTAGCAGGGTTGAAGAACTAGAGTGCCAAGAATTGAGTCCGGCCTTCTATATAAAGAATGTTTTACATAAAGCATGTTCTCCAGCCCATTAAACAATTGCTCAAGCCCGGATTGTACTCTTAGTCACTTGATGGCCAGGAATTTTTAACTTTTGTCTTTCTATCTCCAAATACTCAAGTTCTTCTCACTATACTTTTCAAATTAAGCCACTGCTTTGTTTCCATAATACTTGAAGCCTTATTGAAGACATACCACAACCAAAAACCAGTGTCTCCCATGCACAATAACTAATAATGGTGGGGATTGCAGGGCAGCTGAGTAGAAAGTCATAGAAAAGTTTACGAAGTCAAACTTTTTGATATCATTCTATAGCTATGCCTCAAGTTCCCTCTCATGTTTATTAGAAGATACAACCATTTGAGACTGATGAGATAATATAGTAGGTACAGTTCTTGCATTGCACTCAGCCAACCAGGATTTAATCACCTTTTAATCACCTGCATCCCATATGATAGCCTGAGCCCACCAGAAATGATCCCTGATGGCAGAGCCAGACATAGCCCCTAAATATCACAGGCCATGGGCAGAAAAAAAAACTATAATTGTTTAAAATAAAATTAAATTCCCTTTAAATTTATATACACTTATTTTTAAAATCCCATTAAGCAATGCTGGCAATCACAACTGACGTTGGGATTGGTATTGAGAAATTATATGGCTAAAACTCAGTATCAATAAATTTCTTTTTTCTTTCTTTTGGTTTTGGGTCACACCCAGCAGCACTCAGAGGTTTCTCCTGGCTCTATGCTCAGAAATCACTCCTGGCAGGCTCAGGGAACCATATGGGATGCCAGGATTCGAACCACCATCCTTCTGCATGCAAGGCAAACACTTTACCTCCATGCTATCTCTCCGGCCTCAGTATCAATAAATTTCTAAAGTGCAGTTCTTTAAATAAATAAATTTAAAATAAAAATAATTCCATTAAAAATATCTACCTTTTGTCAAGACAGAGTGTATAAGATTTTATTTGTAATAGTTAACAGCTATTGAATTGTAACCATTTTCCAAGCAGTGTTCAAATATTTCATCTGGATTAGCACCATTATTCCTTATGACAGCCTTACTATATAAATGCTACTAGAATCCACATTTTCTTGCGGATAAAAATAAAACACACAATGAAAGTGCCCAAAGTTATACTCTGAATAAGAGCATCACCAAGTCTAATCTCAGCATTCTAGTGCCTAAGACTACCAAGCTACACATATTCCTCTAAATCCACCTGATCATGCTGCTTTATAGTTCAAAAATGACTAAATATTAGCTAAGCTCAAATAAATTTAGATGAATAAATCTGACAGGTGACCTCTCCCACTCCTTTTGCATACTTCCTAGTCTTCCCTAGACCAAATAAAACCTTCTTCATTTCCTTGAAAGTACTAAATTCCTTTTGCAGAAGATGATCCATAGGTATGATGTCATCTGAAGAAAGTCTTGAAATTGCATCTTTTTAGGAAAACCCAGGAACTGTTAGTGGAAAAGTGTACACATAAAAAAATAGAGTATTGTTAAAGAATTCCTGGTTTGTGAAGCTGAATGGTTCAAATGAGAAAGAGATTATACCACAAAATTGTATAAAGAAAAGTTCTCCTTTATGCATTTTCTCAAACTGAGATATAATTAGTTTTTAAGAGTGTAACTGTTTGGAGTTGGAGCAATACTACAGTGGGTAGGGCATTTGCCTTGCATATGGCTGACCCAGGTTTTATCATCACCATCTCATATGGTCCCCAAGCACCACCAGGAGTAAATCCTGAGTACAAAGCCAGGAGTAAGCCCTACACATCACTGAATGTGGCCTTCCCAAGAAAGTATAAAGTGGGTGGAGCGTTTGCCTTGAACATAGCCAACCCCGGTTCATTCTTTGGCATCCCATATGGTACCACGAGCCTGCCAGGAGTAATTTCTGAGTGCAGAACCAGGAGTAACCCCTGAGCACCACTGTGTGTGTTCCCAAAACCTAAATAAAAAAAAAAACAAGTATATAAACTCATATATTTGAAAACGAAAGTATTTGAGGAGAATAAAGTGAATTTGTATATCTAAAATTATCAGTGAATTTTTCCCAACTATTTATTCTGATCCCCTTATTGGTCTACTCAAAATATAAACTGCAACACCAACACATTGCCTTCAAAACAAAATCAGCTGAGCATTAGCAAGGTAGAGAGATTCTTGATATGAAGAATATGGAACCCGTCTAAACACTTCATCCTCATCTGTGCTGAAGAATGAATGGGTTCGGTTACCCATTCCTAAAATAAAATAATCACAGCCAAGTGATGATAATTTTGCCATTATTTTTTAAATGCACATTCAAAATGTAGCTCAACAGTAAAGCACTTTAATTTCATGTGTGAAAACCTGAGTTTGACCCCTGGCATTGTAAAATCAAATTAAATTTTAAAATAATGTTGGGTCAAAGAGCTAGAACAGGGGTTATGGTTCATTCTAGGCATATGGCTCATCCCAATTCAATTCTTGACGTTGCCTGGCATCCAAGCATGACTGGATACAACCTCAGAGATCCCTGAGCACATGTAGGTAGCCCTGATAATTCCAAACATTACAACATCCAAAAAGCACCATATATTTGTGCCTCACGTTGAATTGCCAGCCTTAGCATCCAAAACTTGATGAGAACCACTTGGGAGGCCCAATCAAAAATTAAAAAATGTTCATCTATATCTTTAACCTCAGATCCAATTATATTTTAAGCATTCAAGATATTATATAAGATATTCACTTTCTTTCACAGGTTAACTCACAATCATATTACCACCACCTCCAAAGAGATGAGAGATGACTAATTTACAGTTTTCATTTTAGCTTGAAATTTAGCTTTCATGTTAGCTTCAAGTTTAGTTGGCTCACAATTCGACTCCTTGAACTATTGAGGCACCCAAAGTCTCCTGAAATCCAAACTGGTTTCTTTCTTTCTAGGCAGGAAAGATATTCTTTCTACACTTTACAAATGCAACAACTTGAACGAACCAGAGCCCAAGGTCACAAAACAATCACCACCAATATTCCTAGTTTCAGCTTCCTCCCCAGACATGTGAATAAAGCAGAACGGACACATGAAAATATACACACATGCCAGTGCTGAATGCAGTTCACAGTGACTGTCTATTGATACAGTCCACAAGCCAACATCTTTTAGTTTAAAGCGTACACAGAAGAAGATAAGTATCCTAGATTATTTTGTGAGACATACCCAGTGGTGCTTAGGACTTACTCCTGGCTCTCCCCACAGGAATTACTCCTGGGGGATCACTAATGCCTTTCACTTTGGCCCAAGAAAAGTACCTTACATGCTATATTATCACTCTGGCCCCATCCTAGATTTTTTTTTACGGGGGAGGGCCTCCCCACCCGGCAATGCTCAGGGGTTACTCCTGGCTATGCAGTCAGAAATCACTTCTGGCTTGGAGGACCATATGGGATACTGGGGATGGAACCCAGGTCCGTCCTAGGTCAGCCATGTTCAAGGCAAATGCCCTATAGCTGTGCTATCACTCCAGCCTCGCCCATTCTAGATTTTTTTTTAATTCTTATTCCCTCTAAAAGAAAGCCCTCTAAGTACACCATATTGCCTAAAATGACTATATATGTGGCCCTGAGAATATCTGATGTGTATATGTGTTTAACATCATATGGGAAAGCCTGATATTTTACAATATATTAGAAGCAATTCCTAATGCAACCATATATTACAGAACACAGAAAGGGAAAGGAAACTCCTTAAGCTAGTTTACCATGATTGCAACCGTTATTTTCTCACTTTTCCAGCCTAAAAAGTATTAGTAAGTAAATTTCTTGTAAATAGAATAGAATTCTCTATTACTACAGACCCTTGAGTGCAATTTATTTCCTAAGCCACACATTAGAATAGACTCTAGTATATAGGCAAACATATTTATAGGGGGAAAAATACAACAAGACTCAAGAAATAAATACTTCAGTTGTGTTTCATCTAGTTATCAAATATAGTTACCCAGTTAACTGGATAACTCATGAAACAAAGTGATGTTAGCTTTCCAGATGTTTATAGTTCTAGGAAGAAATAGAAAATACAATGCAAAACTGTGGTGCCAAATATTTTCAATAAAGCAGGCAGTTCTGATTTAGTACATTCCTCTGGAACAGCAGGCCTATCTATAAAATACACAGAAGACCAATATTGCTTTGGAAAATGTGCAAACATCCTAATACTGCAGTCAACTGTATCTAGAGAGGGGAGAAAAAAGAAATGTTTGGAAGGTTTTTCCTGCCATTCTCATTAGAGAGGATTTTTTTAATTAAATTTACATTCTCGGATTACTGATCTGTATGCACAGTGAACATTGTAGAGAACACCGAAATAGATAGGATTTGCTGAAAACTACTAGGAAAATATAAACTATGCCAATTCCTCTCACAGAGACATCACCTTGGGAGGCACAAAATCCATTAGAAGATGAGGAATCCTGACACTCCTAGATCATAAATTTATTCTTGACCCAGATAAAGACACTAACATGTAACTAATGTTAGACCTATTTATTGTTGCTTGCCTGTAACATAAAGAGAAGCCAGAGTCTCTGGAAATTGGAATCCCAAAAATTGTCTAATCTGGATTTGAGGGCAAGGCATAGAAATACCGACACTGTTCTCTGCATGGCAATTCATCCCCTGTTTAAAGATCTGTGTTATTCTATTCTGAAAAATCAGGGTCACTCTTCTATAGAAACGAGGCGTGGAGTTCTGATGGGGGCAGTGAATAATTTGAGGCTATTTGTACACAGCTGCAGTTACTTGCATGGATAATTGCTTTTGCCCAAATCACCAGCATAATTGTGGCTCTAAAGACAGAGATTTAAAAGTCATTGGAGTGTCAAATTATATTACAACAATAGAGCCAGTTCTCTAGAAAATATTCATGTTTAAATTTTAATCAAACTCCTAGAATGTGCTGAACTCTTGCTAGAGGGCAGAAAATGCCAAAGTGTTGTGATATGTTGATGCCGAATGTGAAAGAGAAGGCAAACTAACAGCATATAGGAAAAAAAATTTTTAGTCCCACCTCCTCACCCAGGGCTTGGAATTCAACAATTCTGTTTTTAACAAATAACTGTAACTTCTAATTTCTGCCGTTTGAATTATAAACCTGGAATTTGAAGGTAGCAAATTTGAAATAAGAAGCTGGTGGTAGCTAACCAAAGCCAACTAATGACTATAATAAAAAAATGACATATCTGCTGTTCTTGGCACGTTTGGTCCACAGACTCCTGACCTATATGTGCATTACAGAAAAGGAACATTAATATCAAGTAAAGATAAAGGTGAATACAAGCTCTGGAAAATATTACAATTTAATAACTAAGACAAGACTTCGAAGACTAGTAAGAAAAATACACAAAGTGCTAAATTAAATGTGTAAAAAATATAAATCAATGTACGATAGTAAAAAGGTGGATTGATATAGAGAGTATAAAAACATCCTGGTCTCACAGATTGCTTTTATGTGCTGTGTGCTCTTATTCAAGACTTTTCCATTCTATGAGAATATTAGCATAGGTTTATTAGTAATGGGCTCCACATGAATACATAACTATTGGGGCTGCATACAGAAAATAAAATATGCAACAGTGGGGACTTGCTAGAATTGGTTTGGTTACTTAAGGCGGCCCTGAACATAAGCATTAAAGTTCTTTAAGTCTTTTCTGCTAGTCTCGAGAAATCCATTACAGTTCTAACCATTGTTGTCTTTGATATAGGAGAAAAAGGAAAAGAATAGAGCAAAAACTCTACAGGAGAGTTCTACAGATCCAAGTGAGACCAGTTTGGGCCAGAACTATATCATGTTCTTCTAGTAGCAAGGAAGACTAGGAAATGTAGCTTGTTAAATTGGACACATTTACAGTCCAGCTAAAATTAGGCTATGATAATAAAAGCAGTGTTAAATGAATAACTAATAGTCTCTCCTTCCATCTTTCTTAAAGAGTTGATATTAAAAATAAAAGATGATATGGGACTGGAGAGATAGTAACAGCAGCAAGTAGGACTTTTGCCTTATACATGGCACACCTGGGTTCAATCTTCATAATTCCGTCTGATCCATCTGACCACATGAGTAATTCCTGCATGTAGACCCAGAACAAATCCCTGAGAATCACCAGACATGCCCCCCCCCCAAAAAAAACAAGCATTTTATTCTTGAGACATAAATATAAAGTACAGTAGGTAAGGTGATTCTCCTGCATATGGCTTAGATTCAATTCTGGCATTCTATGAGGCCCTTTAAGCCCTACCAGGAGTAATTCCTGAGTTCAGAGTCAGGATTAATCCCTGAGCATCACCAGGTATAAACCAAAACAACAATAAGAATTAAAGATATGATATATTTAAAAGTGTTGTGTAAAACAGTAATTTTTCAACAGAGTATTACATTATTTTCATGTATATGCAATTGAAAAAGACATCTAACTCCAACTATTAAGAATTGTCTAAGTCATAATAGTTTCAAAAAATTAAAATTAAAAAAATATATCTAAATAATATAAATGTTTATTTCAATTTGTCCTTTACCAAATATATATTAGGTCCCTCACTTTTATATACACATACTTGAAGACCTGAAGCAAGAAAAACTTTCCTTCCCTGTATATATTTGAGTAATATAGATTTAAAACATATAATTCAGTTGTAGTATAATATTAAGCCAAGTAAAAATTTTTTACTCTTACATTTCCTTTTCCTTACAAATGTTCATCATTGAAATAGCATTGAATGATAGTTTTATTTATTTTAATATATTCATTACACTATAATGCTACTATTTAAGTATGTTAATTATCTTAGGTGCCTCAATTTTTCTACAATAAAATGGTAAAATGAAAATTATGTGTAATACAACTGGCTAGCCACTTGCAAAAAATTGAACTTAGACCCCCAGCTAACATCATGTACGAAGGTTAAATCCAAATGGATGAAAGACCTCGATATCAGACCCCAAACCATAAGATATATAGAACAACACGTAGGTAAAACACTCCAGGACATTGAGACTAAAGGCATCTTCAAGGAGGAAACTGCACTCTCCAAGCAAGTGAAAGCAGAGATTAACAGATGGGAATATATTAAACTGAGAAGCTTCTGCACCTCAAAAGAAATAGCGCCCAGGATACAAGAGCCCCCCCACTGAGTGGGAGAAACTATTCACCCAATACCCATCAGATAAGGGGCTAATCTCTAAAATATCCAAGGCACTGACAGAAATTTAAAAGAAAAAAATCTAATTCCATCAAAAAATGGGGAGAAGAAATGGACAGACACTTTGACAAAGAAGAAATACAAATGGCCAAAGACACATGAAGAAATGCTCCACATCACTAATCATCAGGGAAATGCAAATCAAAACAACTATGAGGTACCAACTTACACCCCAGAGATTGGCACACATCACAAAGAATGAGAACAAGCAGTGTTGGCAGGGATGTGGAGAGAAAGGAACTCTTATCCACTGCTGGTGGGAATGCCGTCTAGTTCAACCTTTATGGAAAGCGATATGGAGATTCCTCCAAAAACTGGAAATCAAGCTCCCATACGACCCAGCTATACCACTCCTAGGAATATACCCTAGGAACACAAAAATACAATAAAAAAAAAAAACCCTTCCTTACACCTATATTCATTGCAGCACTATTTACCATAGTAAGACTATGGAAACAGCCAAGATACCCTTCAACAGATAAATGGCTAAAGAAACTGTGGTACAAATACACAGTGGAATATTATGCAGCTGTCAGGAGAGATGAAGTCATGAAATTTTCCTATACATGGATGTATATGGAATCTATTATGCTGAGTGAAATAAGTCAGAGAGAGAGAAAGAAGCAGAATGGTCTTACTCATCTATGGGTTTTAAGAAAAATGAAAGACATTCTTGCAATAATAACTTTCAGACACAAAAGAGAAAAGAGCTGGAAGTTACAGCTCACCTCAGGAAACTCACCACAAACAAGGAGGAGTTTAGTTAGAGAAATAACTACGTTTTGAACTATCCAAATAATGAGAATGTACGAGGGAAATAGAAAGCCTGTCTAGAGTACAGGCGGGGATTAGGTGGGGAGGAGGGAGATTTGGGACATTGGTGATGGGAATGTTGCACTGGTGATGGGTGGTGTTCTTTACATGACTGAAACCCAAACACAATCATGTATGTAATAAAGTTGTAAAAAAAAAAAAGAAAATTATGTGTAATAAAATAAAATTATAATTATCTGATTTGTGAAATAAAATGTTTTAAATCACTGTGTTCACCTTCAAAATAGAATAGTCACATTAAAGAATCAAACTAGACTATTCTCTTAAGCCAGATATAAAAGAGCTGAAAATGGACTGAAGACTTGAATTAAAGTTCTAAAACCATAAAATGTATAAAGGAAAGTATAAGTGACAAGCCTTTTAACATCAGCTTTATTAGCATTTTTGTGAATACATCTCCAGTGACTAAGGAAACAAAACCAAATAGTCAAATAGTACATCAATGTAAATCTTCCTTCTTTCCTACAGCAAAAGAAGCATTCATTTACACAAAAAATACAGTCTACTAAATAATGAATTACGATACAAAATATACAAAAGCTTAGACAACTTTAAAAAAAAAGAAACTCTAACTGAAAAATTGGTGATCGGGTTGAGGAAATAGCTCACTGGCACAGGGTACATACTTTTCAGGATGGAGGCCAGATTTAATCCCAGTACTGTTTCTGAGCACCACCAGACACAATCCCAATGTACTGTACCAGAACAGTTGGGAACAAAAAGAAACCACAATTGGGAACAAAAAACCAAACAAAATAAGTTGAGGATTTGAATAGATACATCACCAAAAACTACAGATGGTCAACAAACATGAAAAAAAAATGCTTAGCTGTCATGGCATAGAATGACTCTAGCCAAATGGGTTTTTCTGTAAAGGGCTTAATAGGACAAAACAAGTAGGAAAGGGGGCCAGGGTCTTACAACAGTGCCATTCAGAAAGTTCAGCAGCCCCAATACAACTGCCAATATCATTCCAACCAATAACTCTCTACCGATAACTCTCCTGCCTGTTTCAGCAAGGGTTCTTATGTGCCCAGGGCAACTGCTTCTCAATTTGACACAGGAATTTCTAATAAAGTGAACCCTTTGCTATTAAATTGACAGACCCCTTTCTGGGGGTAGATCTCCAAGAATCATCCTCACTTATTAGGAAAATGCAAAGTAAAGCAACATCTAGAGTGAAAGTCAAATGAAGAAACTCTGATCCTTCCACCTCTCTCAGCAGACCAACTGTCCTTTTCACTTATCCACAGATGGAATTTAATTTTCCTAATCTAAGAACACATACTTTCACTAAAATTATATAGGTTCCCTTATTCCTAAAAATGCAGGCTTTTAAGATTAAACCAGTTATAGCCTCATATTTGAGAGTGACTATTTATTTTTATCATTTTAAACATCTTAATCATCATGAATTATGGATTACAAAGTTATTCATTAACAAGTTTCAGGCATACAATGTTCTAACACTAATCTCTTCACCGGTGTCCACACCCCTTCAGAGTTTCCCTCACTCACAGTCTCACAACCTAACTTTAGAGCAGGCATTTTTCCCCTCCACCTGTTTTCTTAGTGTCCCCTTTCCTAATTTATTCGCACCCCAATTCCAGTGTCAAGCTTCCTACTGATGAACAGTTCTGTTCTTTGTTACTAATGTATTTGGGGCTTTGTTTTTTCCTGTCTTTTTATATTCCACATATGACACAGGTCATTCTGTGTCTGTTTCTTTCCATGTACCTAACTTCATTCAACATAATATTTTCTAGATCCATCTATGTAAAGTTTAATGACTTTATATTTTCCTACTGAGAAGTAGTATTCCACTGTATATGTGTACCATAGTTTCTTTATCCAGTCATCTGTTCCCGGCACTTGGGTTGTTTCCAAATTTTGACTATTGGGAATAGTGCTGCAATGAACATGAACAGAGAAGTGCAGATGTCTTTTCTGCATTGTCTTTTGAATTTTGGAATATATTCATAGGAAGGGAATTGATGAGTTGTTTGGAAGATTAATTGTGAATTTCCTGGGGAATGATGATGATATTGACTTCCAAGAAGGCAGGATCTGTCAATATACCTATCAAGAGTGAGTAAGAGTCCATTTTTCCTCATATCCATGCCAATACTGCTTATACTTCTTTGATGAGTGACAGATTTTCTTGTAAGGTAGTAGTATCTCATTGTTGGTTTATTTTGTATTTTCTTGGTGACTAGTGATATAAGATAATTTTTCACATGCCTTTTGGTCATTTGGGTTTCTTCTATGAAGAAGTTTCTGTTAATCTTTTCTCCCATTTTTTGATGAGGTTGGTTGTTTTTTCTTGTAGAGTTCTACCAGTGCTTTACATATTTTGTAAATTAGCCCTTTATTGAATACAGAGAAAGCAAAGAGTTTTTCCCAATTTGTGTGCTGTGTTTGTACTCTGGTTGTTGTTACTTTTGAGGTGCAGAAGCTTCTTGATTTAATGTATTCCTATTTGTTTATCTTTTCTTCCACTTGTTTGATAAGTGGCCTTTAATCTTTAAATATGACTCTAACTTCAATGTCATGGAAAGTTCTACCAATATTTTCCTCTATGAAACTAATGGACTTAGGTCTGATATAAAAGTCTTTAATTCATTTTATTTGACTTTTGTGTATAGTATTAGAAATAGATTTGATGGTCATTCATTTTTGCATATGGCCAACCATTTTCCCATTGCCACTTGTGAAAGAGGCTTTCTTACTCTACTTCATGCTATTTGCTTCTTTATTGAAGATTAACTGACTATATACTTGTGGGTCTATCTCTGGGTTTTCGATTTTATTGATCTGAGAGTAAGTCCTTATTCCAGTATTATGCTATTTTAATTACTATTGCTTTGTAGTATAGTTTAAAGTTGGGGGAAGTGATGCTGCCAATCTTTTCCCAAAGAATTGCTTTGACTATTGTGATAAGGGGTAATCGTTTCCTATAAATTTCATCTATGTGCATAAGGAATGTTGGTCTGTAACTGTCCTTTTTTTTAGCTGTCTGTCTATTTTTGGTATCAGGGTAATCTTTGCTTCATGAAACTGGAGAGTGTTCTGATTTCTTCAAATTTCTTGAAGAAATCCTGAATGGATTTGTAGTACCTCTTCTTTAAAGATTTAAAAGTGTTTAAGAGTGTTCTGATTTCTTCAAATTTCTTGAAGAAATTCTGAATGGATTTGTAGTACCTCTTCTTTAAAGGTTTAAAAGAACTTGGTAGTAAATTTATCTGGTCCTATGCTTTCTTTTGGGGGAGATTTTTGATTGCCATTTCAATTTCTTCAATAACAATAGATCTGTTCAGGTGTCCCATATCTTCTTGATGCAGGCTTAGGAATATGACTTCAAAAACTTAGCCATTTCTTCTAGACTCTTTTGTCTGGTGGTATAGAGATTTTCAAAGTGATCCTTGATTAGCTTTTGAATTTCTAAGATATCTGTTGTGGTATCTCCCTTTTCATTTCTAATTTATTTCTTAGAGCTAACTATTTTTTTCTTTCTTTGTGAAATTGATAGTGAGTCCATTTGGTTTTGGTTTGGTTTGGTTAGGTTTCAATGGCTTCATTAATCTTTTAGATTGCTTTCTTAAATTCCTGTTCATTCATTTCTGCTCTAGGTTTTTATATTTCCTTCCTTTGAACTGTTTTGGACTTCTATTGTTGATCATTTTCTAGTTTCTTAAGTTGTGCAGGTAGGTTATCTATGTGGCCCTTTCTTCCTTTCTAACAAATGCTTGCATCTGTGAATTTCTCTCTTAACACTGCTTTTGCTGTGTCTCCCACGTTCTTATAGCTTGAGTCTTCATTCTCATTTGTTTTAGAAATTTTTTGATTTTCTCTCTGACTTATTGGTTGTTCAGTATTGAGCTGTTTGGTTTCGATGTTTTTGAGTCATTTCTCTATTTCTGCTCATAGTTAATTTCTATTTTCAGAGTTCATGATCTGAGAAGATGACACAATTTCCTTTTGATTGTAGGGAGGCATGTTTGGTGGCCCAGCATGAGGTCAATCAAGGAGAATATTCCAACTGGAGAAGAATATTTGGCTTTTTGGAAATTAAAATCCTAAACCTTCTCTTCTATTTCTTTCTTCAAATCTTCCTTCAAATATCCTTGCTGAGTTTTAGTCTAATTTGATTATATATTATGGCTGAATATCCAGCTATTATTGTGTTGCTAACAATTTCTTCCTTCAATTTTATTAGCAACTGTTTTAAGTATTTTGCTGGCCACTTCATAGAAGCATATATGCTTAGAACAGTAATTTCTTCCTTATGTACATATCCATTGATCATTAAGAAATGACCATTCTCTGTTTCTTATATATCCTGACGTCAATTTATTTGAGACTAGTTTGTCTCCCTGGACATTTTGTGGGAATTGTTAGCTTGATGTATTGTCTTCTAACCTTTGACACTGAGTCTGTATTTGCCCTTACTGTCCAAATGTATTTCTTTATACAGCAGAAACCTGGATTCAATTTCTTAGTCCATCCTAAAACACTGTGTCTCTTAGTCTTCAAAATAAATAAACATAATAACCAGAAGAAACATTTGTAACTGCAAGTTTATGGCAGCTTTATTACATTAGACTATGCTAATTATCTATTGATAGACAATTTAATGGAAAATTGAGTGGAAGTACCCCTCACAGAACAATGAAATTCTATTAACCTATATATTTTAAAGATTAAATCCTGTTACTTAAAGTGATCTAAATACACAAAATGCTATTAAGTTATGTAAAATAAGTCAGACAAAGAAATACCATAAATTTTCACTCATATGTAGAGATTTAAAAAAAAAAGTGAACAGAGGCCAGAGCAATACTACAGTAGATAAGACTTTTACCTTACATACAGACAACCCCAGGTCCTATAAATGGTTCCCCAAAAATCTCTAGAAGTGATCCCTGAGTACAAAGTCAGAAGTAAGTCTGAAGTAGCACTGGATATGACCCTAAAGCAAAGCAAAATAAAAAAATGAACAAAGCAAAAATAAAAATCTTACACTACAAGAAGCAAGTGGTTTTCAAAAGAGGAGTGGATACTGTAAAAGGGGTCAATTATTGTAGAAGAATCAAAAGTAAACTTTCAAACACAATGTAGAATATTAGAAATAATAGTGGCCAGAGCGGTGACACAAGCAGTTGGGTGTTTGCCTTGCTCGCACTGACATAGGACGGACCTCGGTTCTATCCCCTGGCATCCCAAATGGCTTCCCAAACCGGGAGTGATTTTTGAGTGCATAGCCAGGAGTAACCCCTTAGCATCACCCGGTGTGGCCCAAAAATCAAACAAACAAAAAAAGAATATTAGAAATAATATATATGGGGTCGGAGAGATAGCATGGAGGTAAAGCGTTTGCCTTGCATGCAGGAGGACAGTGGTTCAAATCCCAGGATCCCCTATGGTCCCCTGAGCCTGCCAGGAGCTATTTCTGAGCATAGAGCCAGGAGTAACCCTGAGCACTGTTGGTGTGACCCAAAAACCAAAAAAAGAAGAAAGAATATATAAATTTGTATGTCTGACACATGATGTCATAAGCCAACATAATTCAAATTTAAATAATAAATAAAAAGTTAAAGACAACATAAAATGGCATGCAATTTTAAATAAGTTATCTTCTACATCTAAAACATTGATTTATTCTCTTTTCTTTTAAGAAATCTATTATTTTATAGCCTATAAAGCAGTTTAGGAAAAGGCTACTTTTTTTAATAAAAGCATCAATGAACAGAGAAGAACCTTCCTATAGGAAAATACTCTGTCTTGGTGACAACATAATTACAGAGCCTTATAAAGAAGTTGGAACCATAATTTGATTTTACTGAGTATAAAACCATACATAGACATTAAGATACAATTTGAACATGCATGATATTAAAGTAGTGTTATTGAGGAGCAGTATCTTATTCATATACCTATTACCATGATGAAAATCTCTGTGGTCAAGCTTGCCCCCTTCCTCATCACATTACTGTCTCCACAATTGGGAATCAGACCAACTCACCACCACCTTTTGTTTTTCTATCATTTCCCCCAGTTTTCCTTGAGGTTGTCTCCCTCTCATTATTCCAGAGCTGATTTGAATGTCACCTCCACTATTACTAACCTAACTAATAGTTATTACTTTCAACCCTTCCCTCCCTTAGAATTATTCTCTATCTGGTTTTTATTTTATTTTTTTGGTAGCTTAACTATTAGCCAACATACATCGTTTGGCTTCTAGTCCATGTTTTTCCATGGACTAACCTATAATATCCACAAAAGCACCTTGTGCATTGTTCTGTCTCCAATAACTAAAACAAGGAAATTCACAAATATATTTGCAGTAGATATATTTGCATATTTGATATTAAATTTTTTGCTTTGGGCCCGGAGAGAGAGCACAGCGGCATTTGCCTTGCAAGCAGCCGATCCAGGACCAAAGGTGGTTGGTTCGAATCCCGGTGTCCCATATGGTCCCCCTGCCAGGAGCTATTTCTGAGCAGACAGCCAGGAGTAACCCCTGAGCACCGCCGGGTGTGACCCAAAAACCAAAAAAAAAAAAAATTTTGCTTTGATGGTTCTAAAAATCTTGTAAGTCGTATAGTTATTTTGCTAAGCTTTTCTTTTAAAAAAAAAAAAAAAAGCATTGCCTTGATGTTGGGGCAATTATATAGGAATTAATGTGCATGCCTTGCATGTGGCCAATCCTAGTTTGATCCTTGGTGCCATATGGTTCTCTGTACATCATCAAGAGCAGCCTTGGAGGTCCCCAACACTTTTGAGGTAATCTAGGTGATCCCCAGCACCACAGGATCTGAACAGCATTGCCTCCTCAAGCCCATTAATTGCACCACCAGCCCTGGTTGGCTGAAAATCACCAGAAGAGGCTCAAACAATTCTCACTAGGAACCCCAAATAATAATTAAGTTAAAAATTAATAAATTTATGGTTTATCCCATATAAATTTTAAATCAAAAAAAAACATCTATTTAGTAAGGGCTTCCCAAACAACACTATGGAGCACTAGGAATCAACCCCAGCAATACTCACCTAACTGGACAAAGTTTCAATGCTAGGGTCCAGTTATGTGTTGAAAGTTTGTCTAGTAGTGTTCAGGACACCTAAAGAACACTCCCAGTGGGGCCGGGCGGTGGCGCTGGAGGTAAGGTTCCTGCCTTGCCTGCGCTAACCTAGGACGGACCGCGGTTCGATCCCCCGGCGTCCCATATGGTCCCCCAAGAAGCCAGGAGCAACTTCTGAGCGCATAGCCAGGAGTAAACCCTGAGCGTCACAGGGTGTGGCCCAAAAACCAAAAAAAAAAAAAAAAAAAAAGAACACTCCCAGTGCTGGTTAAAGGCTCATATGCCAGGAATTGAACTCAAGTCCTCAATAATTCAAGGTAGATGTTTCCGCTCCTTGGCCCAACCCCTAGAGTTCGATTCTTAAAATAATCTAAACTAATAGAGTCTGACACATCATAGATCTCAATAATTACTGAATTGTATTATCATAAATTTTATATATACTTAATCTATAAGTATGACAAAGTAACAAAAATGGTTCCAAACAACTAAGCAGATGCAATAGTTATACACAGTAATCATTATCTCAAAGCTATATTTTTCTTTATATATGTTATTAAAGCAAATACTATTAGTCTTAGTGTCCTGAGGTAAGAATGCTTCATATGAATAAAATAGCAGAAGAATTAACTCAGATATTCTCCCACTGAGTTTCTAACAATTCGTTAGATCTTTGGGATAAAATGTGTAGTCTTTAAAGTGATTATGTTAGGTAAGATAAAGAAGTGAAAGACATCAGATAGTTTCACTCATATTGAAATGTGAGTTCTAAGACAAATGAATGCAAAAATAACAAAACAAGGCCCGAAAGAGTACAGCGGTAAGGCACTTCTCTTACAGGCAGTCAACTCTGATTCAATCCCTAGCATCATCTCATATGGTACCTCAAGTCCCATCAGGAGTGATCACTGAACCCAAAGCCAGGACTAAGTCCTGAGCACTGGTCAGGAACCCAAAAATAAAAAATAAAATAGATGGATTGGTGATATCTATAAGTGGGAAGGGAAAAGAGAGATGGAAGAGTGAGCAGAAGAGTCTTTTTGATGGTGGATTGGCACTGGAACTTGCTGTGGAAGTAATGATGATTACACACAGAGATGTGAAGCTAAATCTTTGAAATTTCATAATATTAAGAAAACAATGATAAATCTAGTCTTTTGAGTTATCTCTAGAGCTGGAGCACTTGCTGGAATATAAGAAGTGTTGCATTTCTTTTTTTCCCCCATTTTTGAATTTTGGGAGACACTCGACAGTACTCAGGCTTTACTCCACTCTGAAGATGGGCCACTCCTTATGATGCTTGGGGGACTGGTGCTGAGGAGTGAATCCAGATAGACCAAAATCAAGGTAAGCTCCGTACCGACTACAGTATCTCTTGGGCCCTAAGACATATTGCATTTCTTCTCTCTTCACATTTAAGCAAGGTCAGGAAATGCTAGTCTTTAGTTGAAACTCTCCATTTTAGAAAAAAAGGAGGTAACTTTACATTTTCTTCAGGCAGGTTGACTGAATTCTTAATTCAATAGAAGTTATTAAAAAGCTATTATATTTTAGCCTGTCCAATCAATCACTAAAAATTCCATTTTTTCCATACCATGATATAATTTAAGATGGCAGTGAAGAACTTTGGTAACATTATAAATATACAAGATTTAGTAAAAATACATTTCAAAAATAGTAAGGTGTTTCCTGATAACATTGACTCACTCATGTGATGGTATAGTCAATCACTTGCCAAAAGTGGGCTCAGGGAAAAAATAAGACAAATATCTAAACAACTGATTTTTAATAATCCTGGGGAAACTAACACTCAGTGTAATGGCTATTAATAAAAGTATTCACATTAACATTACCAACAGAACTGCTAGTATAAATCAAGTAGAGCATAGTGAGTTATTAAGCATCATAAAATTCTTAAGTATCTTGTAGGTTGTATTTTCTCATTTGGGAATTATAAATCAGAAAGAAATATTCTGAAAGTAACAGCCTGTTCCTTTGAGTGCCAAAACTTCAAGTTGTTTTAGTAGAAAGTCACAATAAATATTTTCATGGCAGAATCTAAATAATATGTTTGCATTTCCTATCAAGTTCCATATTTTGAACTAAGTCCAGTGCTATCAAACTCAAGTAGTAGAGGACAGTTTTTGATGCTCTTATTTTCCACCATAATATACCTGTTTTTGAATCTTGGGATGTATTCCCTTGAAGATCTACGTCCTCAAGCTTTTCTTTCACCTCCCTACTCTTAGTCAATCCATCAGCTCAAGGAAACTATTGAACACCTCTGTGCTAGGTAGGAGACAAGTTCTGTGCTTATAGAGTTCAGCGAAGAAAAGTAATTGGTGTTGACTCTCTGTTCATATTTATAAACCTCCTGAGAATCTAGCCAGGACCCCTCAGCTCTTGGCCTTCTTCACTCTCTTAACAATGTTCTGATTCCATAAGGCCATAGGTACAAAACAAAGTCACCATGTCTGTAATTAAGTATATAAAAAGCTATGCATGCAGCCAATTCTAGCACTACAGACAGTTCCCTGAGTACAACCAGGAGTGATCTCTGAGCACAGAATCAAAAGTAAGCCTTGAACACAGCCAGATATGGTCCCAAAATAAAATTAACAGAGCCTTAAAGGAGACTGTGGAGATAACACAATGATGAGAAGCTTATTTTGCATATGCCCAAACTGAGTTCAACCCCCAGCATCCCATATGGTCCCCAAGCACCACCAGTAGTAATTCCTGAGTACAGAACCAGTAGTACCCCCCAAATATCACCTGGTGTGACCAAAAAACTAGGAGATTAAAAAGAGCCGTAGTCTCTTATGTTGCAATTATTTAATGTCTCCTAATAAACTGCAATTTTAACAAAGTATATGTCCCAGTAAAATACTGAATCATGTTGCTAAACAAGAGTGAATTAAAAATAATACAAAATTGGTTTTTGTCTGCCATCCTGGGGCTCCAAGTCATGTAAAGGAAATGAAGCATGCACATAAATGACTCTAATATATGACCCAAAAAAGACAATGTGTCCTGAGAAAAAGGTGCAAATCCTCACTGCCAACATTTGTCTTCTTCAATAAAATCAGCTGATAGCCCTCATGAGCAGAGAAGGTCTGTCTCCTGTAGGTATAACCCTGAAAAAGCTGTATCCCTTACCTGTGAGAAGGAACTCCAATTAGTCTTGTAGCTCTCAGAGTGATATTATAAAAGCAAATAAAATTTTAAAATAAGAGGCATAATCACTTTCTCAAAGAGCTAGCAAGCTACATGCCTATATTCACTGCAGCACCACTCACAATAACCAACACATGGAAACAACCTAAATGTCTATTGACAGATGGATAAAAGAAATGAGGCAAATATACAATAGAAAATTATTAAGCTTTACAACAACAAAAGGAATTCTGCCATTTGCTGCACTGTAGATAGAATACACTATTCTATGAATGCATTAGGCAAAATAAGAGAAATGAATGAGATTTCTTATATTTTAAATACATGTTTATATATATCCATTCATGGTAACCCAAGAGAATGAGGTATGGAGAAAAAAAGATCTTTTAACTCTCAGAAAAAGGAAAATAAATGTTAATTCTGCTCCTCTGAATAACTGGCGAGGTTAGAAAAGAGCCCTTCCCTCACCCGGAATACCATATATGTTCATGGGAACCTGGTCTTCAACATCCTTAGGTGACCTGCTACTGGGTGGGAGAGAAGAGAAGGGCTACAGTGTTTGCCTTTCATGTTCCATACCTGGGTTTGGTCCCCAGCACCATAAAACTTCCTGAATATCATCATCAGGTGTGTTCTTTACAACACTGTCATGACACTGAACTGCCAGCCTGATTGGTCAAGGTATCACTAGGAGTGGTCCTGAGTCTCCTGAGCACTTCCATTAATTAATATCACTGAGTCAGACATATTAAAATCAACAAGGTTGTTTCACATTATGTAGATTTGACCACAAAAATATCACATTATGATGTATAACATAATACCTAAATATAGTATAAGACTTCAGGGTGAAGAATATTTGAATGTTTCTACATCAACAATCCATCATGAGGAAATCCGTCATGAGTATATTAATAAAAGTTTAAATTTTTGGCATTAATAAGAGAAATAAAATAAGGAAAAGAGCCTGGGGAGATAGCTAAATAGGTTGAGAGCATGCTTTGCGTACTGGTGACATGAATTCAATCTCAGACACAGAATGATCCTCTGATTATCATCAAGAACAACCCCCAAGTACAAGAGACTTGTGTAGCTTTAGAGTACTGTTGAGTGTGGCTCCAATATAAACAAAAAAATAATAAATTTGGGCTGAAGAGATACTACATGGGTTTAAGCGCATGACTTACATAAGACCAACCTCAGTTTGAACCCTGGACCCTCACTGAGCACATAGCCACAGAGTCAGGAATAGCCCTGAGCACTGTCAGGGGTAGTCCAAACACCAGTCTCCCAAATAAAAATTAAAATAAGGGAAGATACATTCATTCCTTCACAACTATAGACCTTTCCTTAAATCTACCTTATTAAAATATATGTTTATAAAAAGTATAAATTCTTCCCCTCTCTCTTTGAAAGACATTTAAGTCTTTTCAAAAGCCAATTTATGGTAGCTAGATAGATATTGAGTGAGTAAGATACTTGCCTTGCACATAGTCATCCAAATTTGACCTCAGGCATCCCAGACAGTCCCCCAGCCATTCGAGGAGTGAGCTCTGAACACAGAGCCAGGAGTAAGCCCTGAGTACTGCTGGGTGTGGGCCAAAAACAAAGAAAGAATAATTTTAAAATGTATTAAACACAATATAAAAGCTAACTTACAATCCAGGAGTGTCATTCTCAAGAAATTAACTATCTCTGAAATGTCAACATGGAAAAAAATATCAATGCTGGTAACTCCCAGTTTCTGTGGAGTCTAATTTTGGGAGACATCTTTTACAGTTGTGCAAAACTGAAAAACTATCTTCTGTCATAATAATATGAGAATTGTTTCTTCCTTGGAGAAAGCCAATTAGCTGACACAGATGGTAATTCCAATTACCAGGTAAATATAGGATAAAATATGTATGACAAATGGTGTTGTCAATTCCTCTTACTTGAGAACTAGTAGCTGTTTATCTGGCTAACAGGTATATAATTATTTCTATCTGTTTGGCTATGCAGAAAAGTGAGATTTTTTTTCTGTGTTTTGTAATTTTGTAGCAGATGGCCTGTGATGCATATTAAATATTCTTTTTTTAACTTGCTTAATAATAACATTACTTTCTTTCTCTACTACCTTTGTTGAGAGGTTTTTCTGAGTTGAGAGATTTTGTTTCAAATTATATTTCCCCAATAGCATCCTCTGTGAATTTTATTTAGTGCCTGTTCCATACTCTATTGCCCAGAAAATTTACATAGATCATTTGAATAAAATCTCCCATCACCACAATCAGTTTTTTAAGAGAAAAAAATGAAATCTTGCTATTTGTTATTTGAAAGTAACTCAGCTGTAAACTCAAAGAATTATATACAAAGAATTACACATAAATAACTATTTGCATGCCTCTTATGACATTCCAATATGGGGGGAACAAATCTAGAAAAGAGAAAAAGTAAGTTCGTGGAACATTAAGAACTTTGATCACATTAAAATGTCAGGAGCATCTAGGAGCTTAGAAGACTAATGGAAGTTCAGGCATAATACAAAGATCTAAATGCCAGGATGAAGAGTTTAAAATATTTTTAAACTATTAAAATGTGACCTAGCTTGTCTTTGAAGAGAGCAAACTAAGACTTAGCCAGGATCTTTCAAGAGATATATAAAAGGATACGTTCAATACTATATACTCCCTTCACAATTCTGTGAAAGTCTCACATCCAGACAAAATCTCCAAGCACTGGAAGCAAACTCAAATTACACCTTGTATTACTCTCAGGTACTGGTCTGTCCACAGTTATTTTTTATCTCCAGACGTTAACAGTAATTTTTGAGGTGTTGCCATTAGATCACATGGTTGTTTAAAAGAACCATTACTTTCTTCTCGACTCCTTATCTTCTGAGGCAGAAACAATCTTTGTTCTCACTTTTCTTATGTTATCTCGCGCAGTGGCTAAGGGCAACGACACTAGTTTTTCTTTGACCTTTCTTCTTATTTTCAGAGAGGTATCTTACCTATTTAAAGATGACTTGTTGAGACCAAAAGCAGTCAGGGAAACATAAGAACCCGCTGACTGTCCTCTTTGATTTGTAAAACCTACATTCTAAGACAAATGCTTTTTCTAAGAAAGCCTGCTATTTAAGAAAAGCAAATATGCCTGTTTGTTTTCCAAGTAATATAAATCTCTCACTGGCTTATCATAATTGCAGTGGATCTTCAATATGCTGGACAAAGTGAGAAATGAACACCAGCAAAAACCATTTGTATTAGCATGTCATTTTTCTTTGATGGGTGAATAAAAAACACACAAGATTGGGACAAAGGGAGTTGAGGAGAAAGTGAATTTTAACTCTTTCCCAGGACTTCATTAAAGGAATTTTCTCTTCAACAGATGCTTCTATAATCAGAGCTGAGATCCAATTTATTTTTGGAAAATGGAGAAAATGAAAATGTTATGAATAGTCTTATTTCAGGCAATCAAAGGCGTTGGAACAAAAAAATCTAGTACTTGATTTGTTTTTCGCAAGTGCAGTTCAAAGACCATCTGTGCTTATGCCATGGATCCTTCTGTACAGGGCTCTCCCTTAGAAGTTTTAGCAAGAGCTAAGTCCATTGATCTGTGATTTGGTAAACTTGAGAGTTTTGAAGGGCAGCCAAAGTTTCACTTAGTTCTTCAACAACTGTCTCTTGAATCTGTATCTATCATGTTCCTATAGAACTTAAGATACATTTCTGTACTGAGGACATCATTATGCTGAAACTTGTGGACAAGAGCCAGGCAGTCTTATTAAGATACTGATTTATTCTAAGAAAAATTTCATTTAGTTTTTTAAAAGCCTATCTTGCCTTTAAATGGAAAAAATATTCTTAAAATCACAAATGCTTAAAAATGGGGAATTTCTAAATTTTCGATCTAGGTAGCATTGAGGTCTTAGTATTAGGGCATTAGACATGATTATTTTTTTTAAAGACCACCTAATGGGATGCTCAATGGGGTAGAGCAAGCCTTTTTATAGTTGAAAGTCATATGTCCCTTTATGGTTACCCAGAATATTACACAGTAACCACAGATGAGAAACATGTAAATGAGAGGGTCAAGGCACAAGGCTAGAGCACCAACAGGTAAGATGGTGGGTGGCATTGGGGTGAGGGGCATCAAAAAGAACCATGGTCATAAAAATGTTGAGAAACACTGGGCTGGAGTCCTTGTTCTACATGTAGGATGCTTGGGTTCAAATTCTAGCAACTCATACTCCTCTAAGCACTGCCAGGAGAGGCCCTTGGGTCACCCCCAGATGTGACCCAAGAGAAAAATAATAAATGTAAAACAAAGCATCCAGTGATTAATCAATATGGAAATATAATTAAACATAATTTTTGTGAATTCTCTTTTCTAAATCTAGAGCTTCTAATAAACTTCAGCTTAAATCATGAAATTTTAGATGAATAGTATTGAATACCACAATGAAAGAAGTACAAGGCTTGGCACAAAGGGTTCAGTAAACAATACAGTCAGGGCCCTAGTGATAGCACAGTGGGGAGGCCATTTGCCATGCACATGGCCAACCGGGGTTCAATTCCCAGCATTCATATGATCCCCCAAGCCTGCCAAGAGTAACTCTTGAGTGCAAAGCCAGGAGTACCCCCTGAACACCACAGGGAGTGGCCCAAAATAAAACAAATAAAAACTATATATCCTCTTTTCTCCCTCAACACTCAGCAGTTCCTTTTATATATGTGGCCCAGAGAAATTAAATTATTTGCCTAAAGCTACAAAGTTAGTTATTACAAAGTTATAAAATTGAAATGCAAGACCCTCACAAATCTAATACAATTCCCCCAACACCTTCATTAAAATAATTTTTGAATTTTAATAAGCCATTTTATCATATAAGTATTCTTTTAAGTATTCTGTTAGAAAACACCTAAGCATCACTTCTATCTTCAAGTAAAGCAAATCTTTTTTTTAATCTTGATTAACTTGAAATTTCAGAATATGACAGCATCATCTCATCTTTAACTCTACTTCACTGAACATTGTCACCTCCCTATCCCTCTCCTCACAAGTAACACACGCACTGAACTTCCTCCAAATAATACATTTACCCTTTCTATACCTATTTTATCCCTCCTCTTAAATACCAAAAAAAAGAAAAATGTGATCTTCCAAAACTAAACTCTCTGCTCTTTCTTTCTGCAAATGCACTTATTCCAAAGTCCTCTTTCTATGCGGATATCTCCAAAATACATATTTTTTTGGTTTTTGGGTCACACCCAACGGCACTCAGGGGTTACTCCTGGCTCTATGCTCAGAAATCACTCCTGGAAGGCTCGGGGGACCATATGGGATGCCAGGATTCAAAACACTGTCCTTCTGCATGCAAGGCAAATGTCTTACCTCCATGCTATCTCTCCAGCCCCCAAAATATTTCTAATCAATCCCAATGTCTCTCTTATAAAAGCAGTGAATTCCAATATTACCTCAAAATTACAATGTCTGGAATCAATCACCAGTGTCCTCATCAAAACTAACTCAAAATCCTAACTTTCTTCCCTTTTTTTTTTTTAATTTTCAGTATCCAGACCCAGGACTCACACATGAAAGGCAAGTGCTCTACCTACTACTCAGCTACATTCCTGGCCCTCAAAATCCTAAGTAAAGTTTATTAGCAATTCCTTCATTCTTTTAGTCTTATAAATTCTTCTCACCCTCATAAGTAATCCTTCACAAATTCTATTACATCTTTTCTTAGATCTCCTTTCTTTTCCAACGAGTATCATAATTCTAGTTCTTTTACAGTCAGAATTACTACAAATTTCTTTTTTTATTGTTTTTGTTTGTTTGTTTGTTTGGGGGCCACACCCAGCAGCGCTCAGGGGTTACTCCTGGCTCTGCGCTCAGAACTCTCCCCTGGCAGGCTCAAGGGATGCCAGGGATTGGACCAAGGATTCCCGGATTGGCTGCATGTTAGGCAAATGCTAGGCTACAGCTGTGTATCACTCCGGCCCCATACTATAAGTTTCTTAACCAATGGTCCACATCTTCTCTCCTTGCCATTTTATAAATTGAGGTCAGCTGATCATATCAGTCCTCAGGTCAAACATATTATGCCACTTCTCTGTGCTAAATAAGATGTATATGCTCTTATTGGGAGTGAGGTTTCTTTGTTTGGGGACTATATCAGTGGTGTTCAGGGGTTATTCCTGATTCCATACATCTGAATCATTCCTGATGGTCCCAGGGCACCATAGGGGATGCATATGGGATGTCAAAGATCAAACCCAGGTCTGCCTCATGCAAGGCAAGCATTCTATCTATAATAATTTATCATCAAAGCATCTATATGTTTTGCTTCTATAATCAAAATGCTACAATAAAACTACAAAATTTCTAGCCATTTCTAGCCACTGTGTTTATTCAATCTCTCAGCAAGATATGAATGCTACATATCAAATTTGCGTGCCTGCTTAATGTTTCTTTTTGAATTATTGAGGTAATAAAAAAGACAGACAATTCTCAAAATTACTGTCACATTTTCTTTCTTATAAAAACAAAAATTAAGTCTTTAAAAGCCACTTTTTCAGCACTGATGTCACTCACTGTTTAATATACCCCAAACTAACATATTAATTTTCTAGAACAGTTTTATGATATTTGTCTTCCACAATTAACTTAGGCAAAAATACAGTACTATATTAATAATGGTACTAAAGAAAAGCAGAGAGCCTGTTTTTCTTAAATATGATGTTAGGTAATCTAAAACTTATGACTTAGAACCTAGAATTTAACATTTTCCCACTAGACTAAGTTGTTTTGTTTTGTTTTTATTGCTGGCTGCTTGAGCTTATTATAATTATACTCTATATTATTAACAGAAATTGTCAGAATTCTGAGTTCTCTGAATATTTAAGTCTGGTATCACAAATATTCTACTAGAAATGTTACTTTCTATCCCATGCTCAAAGAAACACATAAATAGCAATTCTTTCATTGTCTCATCTTTTGTTTCATTTTTCTTTAATGCATAGTTCATTCTTTATTTTTTTTTCCCCAATGACGATCAAGGGCTACTCTTGGCAAGGGGTGGCGCGCATGCGGCTCCCGGCCAAAATGAATGCGGCTCTTTGCCTCTTCTCATTCTTTTGTATACTGTGGCTCTTTGCCAAGTTTGGATTTTGTTCTGCTGCTTCTGAGGAGGGACCTCTGAGGAGAGATCTCCAAGCGTGGACATCCCTCGGAAACAACTGCATGGGCCAGCGAGAGGGGGGACCCATGTGTCACATGTGGGGTCACATCTGGCCATTAGTTCTTAGTGTCGAGGATGCAGCACACCCTCACCAGCACTGTAGGATTTTGACCCTCACTCAAAAAGGCAAAATGCAATATGTGTTGAATAGATTTTTGTTAAAATTATATGCTTTTGTGTTTGTCTGTTTTGGCAGGTCACTGCGTGGTGTGGCTCTCTTGACTCTCAGTTTAAAATTTTGGCTCTTTGTGTCGAACTTGTTCACCACCCCTGCTCTTGGCTATGCACTCAGAAATCAATGCTGGCTCAGAGAACCATATGGGACACTGGGGACCGAAACTAGGTTAGTCCTGCTGGGTCAGCTGCATGTAAGGCAAACACCTTACCACTTTGTTATCGCTACAGCCCCCATAGTTTATTCTTTTTAAAAGAAAATCTCATTGTGGAACCAGAGTGATAGCAGTGCCTTGCATGCAACAGACCCAAGACAGACCTGAGATCGATCCCAGGTATCCCATATGGTCCCCTGAGCCTGCCAAGAGCGATTTCTGAGTGCAGAGCCAGGAATAACCCCTGAGTGCTGCCCACCAAAAAATTAAAGTAAAATAAAAGTGTATTTAAAAAAGTCTCATTGGTGCAAATTAAAACTACACCAAAATTCTAGTTCTTATCAGGTTTTTATACATCTAAATGGTTTACTGTTGGTAGGGGCCTTTGGATTTGTCCTCATATTGCCTTCTAATTTGGTGTTTTTCAATTGGTTCCTTTGGTTTACCAATTGTTTACCAATTGCCTCCTTATCTGGCTTTTCCCCCTCCACTTGGGGTGGGCTGTTTTTTCCAATAAAGTCTGCTTTGCAGGCCTGAAGGGGAAGCTGCCATCTTGACTCTTGGTTCCCCATGATGGAGCAACTGGTTTGTGGGTAAAAAGCTTTCGGTGTGTGTTTTTGACCTGCTATTTTTTCCCAATTATGTGTGGATTATTTTCTGCATCGGAATTGCTGCTGGATCTACATCTCTTGTCCTAACCAGACTGGGGAAATGGGGATCCCTCTCCCTCTCTGGGGATTGTGGAACACACTACCCACCATTTAACGGTTGACAGCATTCTTTTGACAGTTTAGTACAATAATAGACAATTCATATATTGCCGGTGTTAATACAAGATGGCAAAACTCCTAGGAAAGAAACTGTTGCAAATTCTTGGTTTTAGCATATAATCAAGCAATTTCACCTATAGAAATTGTTCTCAAATAATTTTAAAAATGCATTAAAATTTATTTGATAGCACTACTTAATCATTGCAAATAGAAATATCTTGTAAATGAATGCAAATAAACCCTTCCCTTGCTCAACCTTTCTTCCTTTTTAGTTTCTCCTTTCTCTTTAAAGTTCATTTTTCTCTTTGCCTCTGCCTCTGACCTTGACAAACATCAAAGATTACAAAATGTCTCTTAAAACCTACTATGAAAATTGCAAAGTAAGAGGTAAAACAGTACTGGCTTTAGAAGTTCATGTATAGGGTGAGGCCACCCTAGGCACCATGTTTCTAACCCCTCAGGCAGAACAGTCTGATGAAGAAGGGTAATGGCGGAGATTAATTCACAAGCAGTCGAAGTTTCATCAGAGTCAGCTTGCTTTTATTCCATGGCCCAATTCACCATGAGTCTCCCTTTCCCTTTCCCTTTTCCCCCTCCCCACTCCCTCTACCTCTCTGTCTTGCTTCTCAGCTATGCTTCTTTTTGCTGCCTCTCCTCTCTACCTCTTTCTGCTTCTCTTTCACATTCCCCACAGCCTGACTTCCAGGTGTAGGCGGCTCTGATCATCCAGGTGGGATTAACATCTCCAAAGAAAGTTTAGGTAAAAGGAAGTTAGGGGGAACTGTTAGGTTACAACTGTACAACTGGCAATATCACAAGGATGTAAACGCCTCCTCATTTCTCTTCACACTAATAAATTTCAGTCCTGACACAGCTCAGGGAATGAGTAGGTTTGCAATAAGTGTGTGTGTGTGTGTGTGTGTGTGTGTGTGTGTGTGTGTGTGTGTGTGTGTGTGTGTGTGTGTGTGTGAGAAGCAATGTAGTATTTAATGAACCAAACTTACTTAGATGTAAAGGCAGAAAGAAAAAAGAAAATGCATTTTCTTTTCTTGTTTGGTTTTGTTTCAGAGCTACTTCCAGTAATGCTCTGGGCTTACTCCTAGCTCTATGCTCAGGAATCACTCCTGACTGAACTTGGGAACTATATGCGGTGACAGAAATAGAACTCAGGTCTGCTATCTGCTGTATGTAAGTCAAGTGACTTAATTTCCATACTATCTCTCCGGCCCCAAAAACATACTTTAAAGAGAGAATTTGGGCTTTTCCAGAGTGGAAAAAGATTTGTGCAAAGAGACAGAGCAAGTGAAATACATGTTCAAGGGAGAACCTGGCTTGAAGAGCAAATAGTAGTTATAAAAAATGTTAGTTGCAAATCTTTTCTTGGGATAAGAGCTTTTAATAACTTTACTCCTTTAACAACTTTAAGTATATTCTGCATTGTTCATTCCAGTCACCACAATATATATATTACAGCCTGTGCCATCTGTCTACTGTCATTTGACTGATTTCATCACCGCCCAAATCCTGATCAAACATTGATCTTTTTCCTAGAAGTTTAGATTCCACGTAGAGTAAAACCATGCAATATCTGTCTTCATATGATTTATTGTTACTTAGCATAATGCCCAGAAAGATCATCTCTGGGGTCCTTGAGGCAGGATTAGCTTCACTGTGGTGAAGTTTCAACCAGACTGGATAGTTTGATGGTAAGGCCTACAAATGTGGCACTGCTAGGAAGGGCTCAGAGGAGCTGGGAGCCAACCACTCTGTTTGCCTTTGCAACACTTGGGTGCCACTGGGTAAGGGGCTAGGACTCAGATCTTTGTCCAAGCTATCCCCACCCCCAGCCTCAATCGCTTAACTCTAACCTTTAAGGCAAGGCATGGAAGACAAGAAAGAATTATTTCTTCTTTTCTGGACAGTAACATGATGAGCTTCTCAGAGGACATGTATACAGATAATCCTATACCATGCTGATATCCTCCAAACTATACTCTTTAAGGACATTTTTGTTTGTTTGTTTTTGTTTTGGGGTCACATGCGGCAGTGCTCAGGGGTTACTCCTGGCTCTATGGTCAGAAATCGCTCCGGGCAGGCTCGGGAGACCATTTGGGATGCCAGGATTCGAACCACCAGCCTTCTGTGTCTAAGGCAAAAAAAGCCCTATCGCTGTGCTATCTCTCTAGCCCCTCTTTAAGGACATTAAAAAAAAAAAAAGTTTTTTTTTCCATTAGAACAAATATAAGAATAATAGATACTGCTCAACCTTTAGGACCTTCACTGCTCTTAATTTAAAACAATCTGCATTCATTACATAGCATATTACTGGGGCCGGTGAAGTGGCGCTAGACTAGAGGTAAGGTGTCTGCCTTGAAAGTGCTAGCCAAGGAAGGACCACGGTTCGATCCTCCGGCGTCCTATATGGTCCCCCCAAGCCAGGGGCGATTTCTGAGCGCTTAGCCAGGAGTAACCCCTGAGCATCAAACGGGTGTGGCCAAAAAAAAAACCAAAAACATAACATTACTTTATCACCACCCCAGGTCCTTGCGAGTCCACAGGGACTCCATTGCTGGTTAGTTTCCCATACCATGTAAAACTTATTGAAAGAAGCATATTCTGAGCATATTGAGTAAAGTCTGTCTCTGACCCCACACACAAAAATCAATTCAAAATGCATGGAAGACTTAACTGTCAGAGCAGAAACTATCTAACTTATAAAAGCAAATGCAGGAGGATAAGCTCCTTGACATCAGTTTCAGCAATTTGAAAACAAAAGCAAAGATAACAAAATAGAAATAAAAAGGCAAAAATAAATGTTGGGGAAAGGAACTGGGAGAGTGCCTACATTAAATTAAAAAGTTCTGCCAAGACTTTTAACAAAATGGAAAGATGGGGCCTGAGAGATAGCGTGGAGGTAATGCAGAAGGTTATTGGTTCAAATCCAGGCATCCCATATGGTCCCCGGAGGCTGCCAGGAACGATTTCTGAGCATAGAGCCAGGAGTAACCCCTGAGTGCTGCAGGGTGTGACCCAAAAACAAAACAAAAAACAAAACAAAACAAAAATGGAAAGACAACCTATGGCATGGGAGAAAATATTTAGAAATCATAAATTGTTAAGGGCTTAATATCTAAAATATATACATGTTCTTAATATTACTATCTTTTAGAGAAACACCAAAATATTTTCAGAAGATGTCGAATACTTTAATCCAAGAGCAGAGAATTGGTAAAGTTATAGTTGAAACAAATTTGCAATAACTTGTTATCTTAAGGGATCTGGGTGATTTTTGTCAGCATTATATAGCTACTAAGCAAGAGGTTTTGAACACTAATCTTTGTTATCTGATTACAAAGCCTATGACTTTAATATGCTTCTCAAATGTACCACACGGAAATCCCATACAACTACTTATAAATTGGTGAATACCTACAGTCTTAGCCTTGTATATTTTTCTGCACCTTCTACATGCAATTAGTCTCAATTCTATGAGAGTATATGAATTGTAATAAAGGATGAGGCCAACTAAATGGGTGGGGGTGGCAGCTTATAGTTAGAAGACAAAAAAATAAATATTTTGAATTAAAATATTTAAGTTTTTGGTTCATATATGCTTCCTATAACTGATAGTATCTGGTACCTTTTATTATAGAAAAACTATAGTAAAACAAAGCTTAAGTATACAATGGTTAAAATGTTCTAACAATATATGAACATATGTAAAATTCAAAACACTGCATATGTTCTGTGGATTTCCACCTTCTCTATAAGCACTATAACTGTCTTCTTCTTAGTTTTAGATTTATAGCCATCAGAAGAGAAAACTACAGACCCAGTGACCCAGGGCAAATTAAATAGCACTATTGGGGCCTAAACTAATAGATATTCCTTTTATTAATTCCAGGCAAAGGAAACTATATGTCAGAGCTCAGTGTTATCATCATAATGATAAGTAAAATAATTTTAAAATCATCTGAATGAGCTATTAGGTCATTGGCATCATCAGGATGAATACCTTAGAGTCTGAGTCTTAGACAATATCCCTAAGAAATTCTTAGTGCTAGAGCTAGGGTAAAAATACACTAACCCTTTTCTGAAATGCTGCCAGATATGAAAGAAATACTAGTTTTGAAACGTGTCCAACTTCTACATCAAGTCAGCCAGGTTCCTGAAATATATCACTCTGCTTTTATGTTCTTCCATTTTCTCAACCAGAGTTATGTATTTGTTTACTACTTCTTTATAGGATTTACTAAATAGGAACCAACTATAGCTATAAATCCAAATGCAATATGAGGATTTATCAGGTAAAGGACTACCTTGGTGGATGCTTAATACTTTGGCTTTACATTTTGTGCATACAATTTTTAACTGTTTAGTTTAGAAGCCATAGCAATAGTGCAGAGGGTAGGGTACTCCTTTGTGTGTGGTTGACCCAGGGTTTCATGCTCAGGATCCCTGCATTTCCCTGAGCATTTCCAGGAGTAATTCCTGAATGCAGAGCCAGGAGTAACCATGAGAATCTGTTGTTTAAATATAAAATATATTGTCCTAATTTGGTGGGTGGTGCCTTCCTCCTCTCAGCCGGTTGCCAGGAGCCCCTTAGGCCAGTGGGTCTGTAGGTTGCCGGGCAACAGCGGATAAATGATCTCACAGGCAGTCAAATGCAGATTAAGGAGATGTTCAGCTTTATTTCACGGCCCAAGCCATATATGCATAAGCTAAGCACACTCTTCCCCGTTTCCCCCATGATCCCTGCTGCATATCCCCTTTTTCTCTCTCCCACCCTTCTTCCCAGCAACCCCTTAATTACCAACCACAGACCTCTCCCAGCTGTGGTCTGACCATCCAGGTGAGATTAGCATATGGAATGGGGGAAGGGTAACAAGTATCACCAAGTATGGCCCAAAACAAAACAAAAAACCTTTAGGGTTAGGGGCCGGAGAGATAGAATGGAGTTAAGGTATTTGCCTTTCATGCAGAAGGTTGTTGGTTTGAATCCCGGTCCCCCGGGCCTGCCAGGAGCGATTCCTATAGAGCCAGGAGTAACCCCTGAGCAAATACCGGGTGTAAACAAAAACAAAAACAAAAACCTTTAGGGTTAGTTCAATGCTTAGGTTGCTGAAGTCTTTCCTGATTAATCCATATTTTGTAACCATTAACTGTTTCGCATTTTAGTAACTATATAATTCAATGTGCTATCAACCTCATTAAAGGTATTATATGATCCAATTATATTATTCTTTCTGATTGTGTTAATAATTCATCATTGGAATTTATCCCCCTTCACCATAAGCCTTATTCTTTCATTGTAGTAAAAGAACCTACAGCTGACTTTAACAATGTAACAGTCACAAAAACTTTCTGTTGAATACCATTCTCTTCAAAATGTATAAATAGGACCTGAGTGATAGCACAGCAATAGGGCATTTGCCTTGCATGCAGACGACCCAGGATGGACCCAGGTTAAATCCCCAGCATCCCATATGGTCCCCCTAGCATGTCAGGAGTGATTTCTGAGCACAGAGCCAAGAGTAACCCCTGAGCACCACAGGGTGTGAACCAAAAATAAAAAAGACACCATAATGCATCAATAAAAGAAAACTTCAAAGACAAAAAATGCATACTATACTTTAGAGAAACTTTAAATTTTCTTTTGATTCATATATAAATATATGACTACTATAGCACAGTATAGTAATCATAGCAAGATCAGTAAGAATAAACATATATGTTGTAAACTATATTATAATATTAAGATATAGGCCACAGACCCCAATTCATATTTTGGGGGTTGTCTTTTTTGTTTGTTTGTGGGCCACACCTGACAATGCCTGGGATTAAACACAGGTCGATAGCTTTGCTGCATGGAAGGCAAGCACCCTTACCCACTGTACTATCTCTGGCCCTATATTTTTACATATTTTAATTTAATGGAAAATTAGGAAGATGGTCAAACAATTTATTATCTAACTCAAAATCTTATGAGCAAATTGTCACAAATACCCATCAAAACTATAGATTCAGGAGAAAGAAAAGAAGAATGCTTACTTCCTTTCTTATTTTCCCCTCCTTTCTTCCCTCACCAACCACTAAACATTTCTAACCGTCAACAATGTGTCAAGATGATATAATATATTGTTTAAGGCAAATAATTATTTCACTAATATAAAGTGACTACTTGTAAATGAAAGTTGTATAAGGGCCCAAAAGAAGATTTGAATGTCTCCATCTAGATCCTAGTTTCTTAAACCATGAATTACCTTATAGTAGCAACATGAGGCTCATGAAAATTTTGTTTTAAAATAGATTTGTGATTAATATTTGACATCCATCAACACACCAAGTTTCCACAATCATGTAACTAAGCAATTTGGCCAAAAATATTAATTATATAGACATTAATCTTGGTTTCAAAGATTAATGATTTAAAATGATTTTTCATTTTGATGTAATTCCACTTTGCTTCGGCTTGTTTGGCCAATGACATTGAATCATAGAAAATACCCCTACCTTCAATATCATGAGGGCCCCACTTATGTTTTCATCAATATAATCTATAGATTCAAATATATTTAGTTCTTTTATCCATTTTTTTGTTTGGTTTTTTGGGTCACACCTGGCATGCTTGGGGGTTACTGCTGGCTCTACACTCAGAAATCGCTCCTGGCAGGCTCGGACGACCATATGGGATGCTGGGATTTAAGCACAGTCCTTTTGCATGCAAGGCAAATGCCCTACCTCCACCTATCTCTCCAGCCCTCTTTTATGCATTTTTATTTGATTTTTTGCAAGATGTTAAAGAGATCTAACTTCATTTATTTGCATGTAACTGACTAGTTTTCCTAACACCATTTGTTAAAGAGGCTTTCCTTGTTCCACATCATATTTTTGGCTTTTTTGTTAAAAATTAACAATCCATATATCTAAGAATCTCTTTCTGGTCTCTCAATTCTATTTCATTGGTCTTGTAAACTATCCTTATTCCAGTTATCACACTGTCATACTAGTACAGATTTACAATAAAGGTTGAAGTTAGTTTTTTCCTAGAGTTGCTTTGAATATTCAGGGCCTTTATATATATTCAGGGCCATATAAATTTCAGCAGTGTTTAATATATGCATTTCAAAAATAGTATGGGTATTTTTATAGGGGCTACACTGAATTTGTATTAATGCTTTGAGCAAGATTCTTATTTTTACAATATTAATCCTTTGAGTCCATATTTCCATTTCTTCATGTCTTTTATATTTTGTTGTAGTGACTTATTGTTTTCTTTATATAGGACTTTCATGTCTTTTATTGATTCCCAGATATTTGACATTCTGAGGCACAAATGTAAATGGGAATTTTTTTCTTTCTTGATTCATCATTTGCATATGGAAAATCATGGATTTCTTTGCACATCTATTTTGCTCAAAGGTAATAAAAGCTGGGCCCGGAGAGATAGCACAGTGGCGTTTGCCTTGCAAGCAGCCGATCCAGGACCAAAAGCGGTTGGTTCGAATCCCAGTGTCCCATATGGTCCCCCGTGCCTGCCAGGAGCTATTTCTGAGCAGACAGCCAGGAATAACCCCTGAGCACCACTGGGTGTGGCCCAAAAAACAAAAACAAACAAACAAAAAAAAAAGGTAATAAAAGCTGAGACCTGGTCCTTGTAGGAAGCTTACCACAGAACAAGATACATGGTATGTATTGGAAGTGGGAGGAGACACTGGAACAAAGGCAGAGGGAAACAGATACTGGTGAAGGGTGTGGTGATGAAATTTTTATGCATTAAACCTTACTATTAGCATTTTTATAAACCACAGTGCCTAAAATAACTTTTTCACTTTAAAAACTTCGGTATTTCAAAGGAAATGGTGAGTAGGATACAAAAACTGCCTATAGAATGGGAGAAAATATTCAGCCAATACCCGTCTGATAAGGGGTTAATATCTAAGATATACAAGGCACTGGGTAGAGCTTCACAAGAAAAAAAAAAAATCTAACCCAAAAATGGAGAGAATAAATGAGAAGACATTTTCTCAAATTAGAAATACAGATGGCTAAAAAGCATGTAAAAAATAAAAAACGCCCCATCATTAATCAGGGAGGTACAAATTAAAAATAAAAGAGATATTATCTCATACAACAGAGAATAGCACTCATGACAAAGAACAAGAACAACCAGTGCTGGCACAAAAAAAAGGGACTGCAGATGGGAATGTTGACTGGTTCAGCCTTTTTGGAAAACAATATGGCTGTTCCTCAAAAAAACTAGAAATTGAGCTTCCATGAGATACAACAATTCCACTGCTAGGAATATGCATAAGGACCCCAAAGATCTGTCCTTCCTCACAGCATATAAGGTTTATTAGAAACACAAAGTGAGTGCTTAGCATATATTAACTTAACACTCAAAGCTTAATAAACATGGAAAATATTTTCAAAATTAGAATAGAATTGGGGAGTCTAGAAACAGCTCAGTTATAGAGCACTTGCCATGTATGAGTTCATCTCCAACTTGACCCCAAAACTCAACAAGATCCCAAGGGCCATTTGGAATTCCCAGCACAACAAATATGTGGTCTCCAATGAGCTACAACCAAGTGTGTGTGAACAAGCAAGTATACAAGCACCACAACCAAGTCTGGTCATCATAACAACAAAAGGAAAGGGAAGAAAACCAAATCAATACATTATAAATGCTTCAAATAAAATTTTTACTTATAAATTGAGGTTTTTTTGGTTTTATTATTAATTTTAGGTAATGTATTGAGATTGCCATGTCGTTGAGATAGCCAGATAGAAAGGTCTAGCAGTTGAATATTCAGATAGAAAAGGTAAGTCCTGCCAGGAGCTTCAGTTTTGAAAATTATCAACACATAGACACTAGTAGGTAAGTGATGCAAATAGGTAGCCTCAAAAAGGAAATAAGAATATGTTGCTCAGAGAAACCTGCCAAGGACAGTGCTAGAAAACATCAATATTTAAAGCTAAGGCTGAGGAGAATGAGTCAGCAAAAAAGGTTCTTAAAAATGAGCAAGAAGTTAAAAAAAAGAACTACAAATAATGTTTAATAATCTTAACCTTAGATGGGAGAGGAACAAAACAAATAAAACAATAAATCTAAATTTAATTCTGTACTTATGAATTTACTCATAATCAAGTTCAAAAAAGACTTTTTAAAAGAGGTGTCCATTTAATGTTTGAATGTCTCCAAAGCACTGTCCTACATGGAGCTGTTGGTTATATTTTTGGTTGGGGTATGGAGGGTTGGGGCCACACCTGGTGATTCTCAGGGGGATCATATGGGATTCTGCGGGCCAAATCTAAGTGTACCAGGCACAAAGTAAACAACCAACCCACTTTGCTATCACTCTGAACCCCAGTTCATTACATTTTTATGAATACTCCAGTATAAGAAATTTTAAGATTCCAAACCTTGAGCAGCACTAAACACTAAAAATTTCTCCATGTCCCTTTGTGTCTTTCCACTAATGCTAATTTTTAAATACTTTAAGATAAATGTTCTGACACATCACTTACCTAATTTGCAAATATATCTGTATGTATATGTTCCATACACACATATGAATTTTTTGACTATGCCTTCCTTCCCTATATTACAAATTCCAAGAAGAAACTGCATTGTCTCCTTAGGAAGATCTGTAGTCAAGCATAGTGCTTGACACAGTAGAGACTTCATAAGTGAGAAAATTATTGACAAACACAGTTTAAATTCTAGAATAAGTTATTAAATAAAATTTAATTATTCCTTTCTGTGGATTTTTTAATATTTTAACTGGATAAATGCTCACATAAAGCTACTAAATAAGTGTAAGATTGCAAGAAATATTAACTGCTCTCTGAGTCCCGTCCAGAACTTGTTTCTATGAAAAACTGACAGATGTTATTTGTAATAGAACTATCCAATTGAGAAATGGAAAAAACCTGAGCTATTGACCTGGGTCCACATCATTTCTATGCTCTTCAGAAAATCTAGTTGTTATTCTTGATTTGGGGATCTTATTTATAAAGCAAGTTTTTTATTCAGTCAGTATACTCTGAAAAATTTTGTGATTTAGAACTATAAGATTGGGCAGGGGAGAAATCTTAAAGGGTTAAAGTATATTTTGCATGGTGGAGTCCAATTTTATGTTCTGGTACCACTCCTTGAGCACTCCCAGAAGCTACACCCAAACGCCAAGCTAAGAGTAAGTAGATCCTGAGCAAAAGAGGGTGTAGCCTAAATCCCCAAATTTTAAAATAAATTTAAAAGGTAATTCACATGTAAATGTATAATAAAATGTATAAAGAGCAATATTTAAATCAATGTACATTGCTCTAAATAGTTATTTATTTCTTCAAACTCCACATTTTCCTTCTATAAAATTATTGTACATCTACATTAAGTTCCTTGTATGCCAAATTTTCACCTTGCTACTTATATATATTAGAGTTGATTTGAAATCAAATTGGCTTAAAATCTTCAACCAAGTAAACATTCCAAAACACACTGTTATTTGTAATATTAAATCTTATCTTTTGCAAGAGCTTTTCTCTTATCCTCATTAGAATTTTTGGCTATATAATTTTATAGCATAATTTATAATACTTACTGATAATTTAAACAAACTATTTTAATTGTGTTTAAACAAACAAAACAGGTATTAGATAATTCTATAAGCAATGATCATAATTTATGCCAACAATATGAATTGTAGACAAAAATATATATTCTAAAGAGTAATTTATATATATGTATATATACTTATTTTCATGGTAGCTCTGATATCTTTAGAAAAAAACAATTCAATATGCTCTCATCATTTTGTAACACAGTTTTAGTGCAATAAAAATAACTCTATAAAATAGGACTCTCACTGATATTATCATATTAAAAACATCTATAACCTCAAGAGTTAGAACCTACTATTTATAATTCCATCAAATTCTGCTGTCTGAAGTATCATGTTATTAACGGGGAAGTCCATTTACAGATATATTCCTGCGTTACTGAAAAGGGGAATAACTGACTGTTCTAATAAAAGTAATGATTTCATGAAGTTTTATCATTAATTGGAAAATTAGAAGATTTTATTGTTCAATTTGTACCAGGTATTTAGCATCTAATTAGTCTTATAGTCATGTCCTATGGAAGCAATTGAGTTCTGAAACTAGAGCTGCTTCATAAACTAATCCCACACTAACTTGCCTTTGCCCAATGTCTTTTTTTTTTTTTTTTTTTTTTGGTTTTTGGGCCACACCCAGCGGTGCTCAGGGGTTACTCCTGGCTGTCTGCTCAGAAATAGCTCCGGCAGGCACGGGGGACCATATGGGACACCGGGATTCGAACCAACCACCTTTGGTCCTGGATCGGCTGCTTGCAAGGCAAAAGCCACTGTGCTATCTCTCGGGGCCCAGGAAATAATGTCTTACACAAAGCAAAGAGATCAAGAAAGATGCTTCTAAAGGAAGCATCTACCAGTGTGCAACACAGTGGTAGGGCATTTTCCTTGCATGACCAGGGACTGACTCATGTTCTATCCCCGGCATCCCATATGGTCCCCCAAGCCTGCCAGGATTGATTTCTGAGCACAGAGCCAGGAGTAACCCCTAAGCACCACTGGGTGTGGCCAAAACAAAAAATTAATAATAAGAATTATATATATATATAATGCAGCATTTTAGCCTAAATTATATTCCAGAAAACATGGACTTTAACTCACATTTCTTTTTTTTTTTTTTTTTTTTTTTTTGGTTTTTGGGCCACACCCGGCGGTGCTCAGGGGTTACTCCTGGCTGTCTGCTCAGAAATAGCTCCTGGCAGGCACGGGGGACCATATGGGACACCGGGATTCGAACCAACTACCTTTGGTCCTGGATCAGCTGCTTGCAAGGCAAACGCCGCTGTGCTATCTCTCCGGGCCCTAACTCACATTTCTTAAGGTGCTAGAGTTTTTCTTTTTCAATTTAAGAGGATAAATATTTGAGTATTTAAATAAGAGCTTCAAATTTTCTTCAATTTTTACCTTTACATTTTATTATAAAGTTATTCACCTAATGAAATGTGAACATTTTAGAAAATCATAAAAAGCCATGTATGAAAATGCTGAGTATTCAGAGAAAACTATGGATATTATAGTAGTGTTTTAATCATATACTTTTAACTTAAAGAAATAGGACCCACTTGAGATGCCCAGATATAAATTTGAACTGGGGCAATTTACCAACTAGACCTCTACTGAGCAGAATAAGTCTAGTTTTCCAAACAGTAGATTTAGTTGTGTACTGTATAGTTTAAAACTCAGCTTAAGAACAAGCAGGAATCTCAAAGGACTAGAGCACATACTGTGAAAGCAAGCGCCAACGGTCTGATCTCTGGAACTGTAAGCAATCCCTGAGCACTGAACTGTGACCCCCAAACCAAAAGCAAAAAAGACACATTTCTGTCTCTTCCAAAGTGTCTGACCTTGGTCAATTTCTTTATGAAATAGGAATAAAGGTAGCGCCTTTCTCTATCATTATTCTGTGGATTAAATATAACTAACAAAATGTCTTTTTAATTTTCACGCCATACCCAGCATCATTGTTTAGGAATTTCTTCTTTATCTGTGCTGAGGTGTTACTCCTAGACGTGCCTGAGACATTGTCAAGGATGAAATCAATGTCCCCCAGATGCAAAGCAAGTGTTCCCTTCATCCCCACAAAGATTCCTTATCACATTATAAAAATTTTATTTATTTATTTATTTATTTATATATTTATTTATTTATTTATTTATTGGTTTTTGAGTCACACCGGCAGCGCACAGGGTTACTCCTGGCTCCACGCTCAGAAATTGCTCCTGGCAGGCTCGGGGGACCATATGGGACACCATAATTCAAACCAATGACCTTCTGCATGAAAGGCAAACGCCTTATCTCTATGCTATCTCTCCCGGTCCACATTATAAAACTTTTAATGTTTTTAATTCAGCACATTGTAAATGTGCAGATTTTTTTATTTTTTTACGTCTAGAGATCTCCATAGAGAGTAAAAGACCACAGTGTGGGAAAGTCACTCCTCCATGGAGTCCATGACAGCTATGCAGGAATAATCTACGTACTCAGATAAATGGGTTACCAGAAAGAAAAATAGAAAGAGAGTAATCTAAGCATGCATCCCATTTTTTCTATTGTTTTCCTCTTATCATCTGCTTCTCCATGCATCAGATCATTGCGGGAAACTTGGACTTCAAAGTTTAAGAGGCCAACTTGCTGCAAGCAGGACAAAAGCTATGCCCCCCCCCCAAAAAAAAAGTAATCACTTTTCCTGCAAGAACTGAAATATAAAACATAGTTTCCATTCACCACCATATAACTGATGCCCTTTACCCAAATTATCGACTTCCCTATTTAATAAATCATTACCATGATCTCAAAATATTTAATTTTTTGTATGTTTCATTTGTTTATTCATATTCCACATGTGTGGTACCATGTGGTATTTTTTTCATAGAACTTATTGCACTTAGAAATTGTTGTAAGTCTATCCATGCTATTGCAAATTGTGATTCATCATTTTTATAGCTGAGTAGAATTCCATGGTGCACATCTTTATTTTTTAATTTTTTATGGTAGCACAGTTATTTTCCAAGTTCATAGTACAGTTATTTCAAGCATTAAATGTTCAAACACTTGGGCCATAGCACAGCGGTGTTTGCCTTGCAAGCGGCCGATCCAGGACCAAAGGTGGTTGGTTCAAATCCCGGTGTCCCATATGGTTCCCCGTGCCTGCCAGGAGCTATTTCTGAGCAGACAGCCAGGAGTAACCCCTGAGCACCGCCGGGTGTAGCCCAAAAACCAAAAAAATAAATAAATAAATAAATGTTCAAACACCAATCTCACAACCTTGTGACCTTTCCTTCATCATACTCCCCAGTTTCCTTATCCAGCCCCCAGCCTGACCTCATTAATTCAGGCAGAAATTTGCCTAGTGTTTGCTACAACACAAAGGCAAAGGAAATTATCAGAACTTAGATTAACAAGGATCAATTTGAAATATTGCTATATCTCTCCATCATGTTATACCATCAGTATACCTAAGGATTTACTGGGCTGTGGTTGATGCTTATTGAGCCTTCTATGTTACTGTTTAGACTCACTGAGCTTGGTAGATTTCCTGTGATACTACTGGGCTGACACTACTATAAAATGTTGAGGTGTTGTCTGCACAGCCCTGGGTCTGAAATAAATATGGTGGCTTGGCAGTTTAGAAGGTTAAGTTATGGTGCTGGACCATTTATATTGGAGGGGATAGGGTTTGGTGCTGGACTGCCATGGTTTCATGAAAAAAGGGGGAATTTTCCCCTACTCATTCTGAAAATGCCACAGAGGGATCAACCCAAACTAAACTACCTGGAAAGGGTCGGTAGCTATCATCTTATTTTGGAGCTTGTTGGTAAAAGAGATGGACCATTTTTTTGCAGGGAAGATGGAGGTCGTGGATGGAAATTGCTGGATTTAGGGGGTGAGTGTGCAGTCAGACCATCTCCATCCTGAAAATATCCCAGAGTTTTAAGCCCATAGTGTAGTCCCAATTGAAAGGCTCAGCTGCTCATATTGAGTTCATTCACAGAGATGGACGATTGCCAATGGAGGGTGGAGGGTGTGGCGCTCAGATGCTGTGATTTATGCAGGAAGTGGAAACTGCCCTCACCCATTCTGAGAATGCCACAGAGGCATCAGACTACCTGAAGTTGCCTTATTTCTCAATGGCCTCACTCCTATTCTCCTCCCTTTGAAACCTAGCCTGTACGTCTCCTCCAGTATAAGGTGCTATGGGGAAATAAACTCATTAAGGATCCCAAGCTCAGAAGAATGGGTACAAATAGCCTAGCAGAAGTAAAAAGGAGTACAAAATTTGATATAAAATATCTATAAAAGTATACCTAAACAAGACAGTTAAAAAGAGTTGTTCTGGGGCCAGGAAGGTGGCGCTAGAGGTAAGGTGTCTGCCTTGCAAGTGCTAGCCAAGGAAAGATCCCAACCGTGGTTCGATCCCCCAGCGTCCCATATGGTCCCACCAAGCCAGGAGCGATTTCTGAGCGCTTAGCCAGGAGTAGCCCCTGAGCATCAAACGGGTGTGGCCCAAAAACCAAAAAAAAAAAAAAAAAAAAAAGAGATGTTCTTTGATTTGACAGAAATATCTATTGTGAAGAGCTGTGGTTGAGAGTTTCACCCTATTTTTATGCTTCAAATTAACCTAACATATTTTGTAGATGCTAAAAAAAAAAAAATGTGAAGTGATCCTGGGTCAGAGAATGAAGATATATTCATTGCACAGCAAGTAGCCTGAGTGTCAATTTTTGAATCAGCTCCATTTGTCCTTGAGTCCCAGCTGTGAAAGCTACATGCATGTATGTTCCAAACTTTGTGGAAACTTAAATTAAGGAACCCCAATATCTTATAATTGGCTATAAGGATATCTGCCCTTTGTCTTAGAGAAATAAGGATGTGGTGTATATTATTTTCATTTCACTAGATGGGAAACATATCTGCTCTGTGATCACAAAGAGACTTTCTCTTCCAAGACTGTTCATTATTAAAATACCTCTAACCGGGCCCGGAGAGATAGCACAGCGGCGTTTGACTTGCAAGCAGCCGATCCAGGACCAAAGGTGGTTGGTTCGAATCCCGGTGTCCCATATGGTCCCCCGGGCCTGCCAGGAGCTATTTCTAAGCAGACAGCCAGGAGTAACCCCTGAGCACCGCCGGGTGTGGCCCAAAAACCAAAAAAAAAAAAAAAAAAAAAAATACCTCTAACCAAAAAAAAGGGGGGGGGGGCAGAGAGATAGCACAGTGGCGTTTGCCTTGCATGCAGCTGATCCAGGACCAAAGGTGGATGGTTCGAATTCCGGTGTCCCATATGGTCCCCCGTGCCTGCCAGGAGCTATTTCTGAGCAGACAGCCAGGAGTAACCCCTGAGCACCGCCGGGTGTGGCCCAAAAACCAAAAAAAAAAAAAACCTCTAAATAATATTTGCAGAGCCTAGAGTAATAAAACAGTGGGTAAGGCATTTACCTTGCATGTGGCTGGCCCAGTTTCAATCCATGGCATTCCATATGGTTTTCCAAGCATTGCCAAAAAATAATTCTTGAGTACAGAGCCAGCATTAATTGTCTATGCCTCTCAACACCCCCAAAATTATTCTGAAACAAACAGTATCTTGAAAAAACCGTGGAAAATTGCCTCCCAATAGATGAGCTTTGAATTCAAACAACCTTTAGAATTTACTTAGTAGGTGATTTTTCTCTAGAGTTTCCTCATTTAAAATTAAGTATTATACTCAACAACCATTTTACAATTTAAACCAAATCACATCATGAAAGTGCTTTATAAGCAATACAGCACTATGTAAATGCAATTGTATTTATCCCTGTGCAGCAGACATTGTTGTATATTATAGAAATGAAAGAGTAAATTAACTTTGAACTATTTTTTTTGTTTGTTTTTTGGAACACACCTGGCAGTGCTTAGGAGCTATTCCTGGCTCTGTGCTCAGAAATTACTCCTGGCAAGAGTAGGGACCACTTGGGATGCCAGGGATGCAAACCAGGTTGGCTGCATGCAAGGCAAATGCCCAACCTGCTGTATTATAGCTTTGGCCCCTGACTTTGAACTTTTAACTAAAAATTCAAATATCAATTAATAAAACATTTATTAAATTCCTAAGTATATTTCACATTAGACTTGGTTGGTTTAGTGATTAAGATATAGTCCTTGACCTCAAAATATTCAGACTAGGAAGAAAGCAATGAGAAAGGAAAAATATTCAAGAAGTATTCAGGGGACAGGACAAGAGCATTGAAGTATAATCTATAATTGTCATTGATTTCAAGATCTTAGAAGAACCTAAAATCATTAAATCCAATCACTAATTTACCAACAAGAATGTTGATGACTTAGTGTGGGGGAAAAGAATTCTACATTCTACATTCTACATTCAAATATTCATTGTCTTTTAGTATGTTTATAACTATGTGGACTGTAGGGGACTCTATGGGGCTTCTAATATGCAAACTATAAGCTCCAAAATCTGAACTATCTTCCTGACCCTGAATGAACTTTTTTTAATTCTTTAATACACACATATGCCATTCATAATCACATATAATCATGAAATTCTTAATGTTGTCAAATCTTCTTTGGCAATAAACAAAGAATTAAACAGAATGACTAAAAATAAAAATAATAAATGCTACATAGTTTGTTCTATATAGCATTTTAAATTAGAATACTATTATCAATATCACTGAGGACACTAACAATGGCATCACTCTCTATAGCATTCCTGAAGGTGAAAACAGAAAATTTGAACCATGATAAATTATGAAAATGGTAATTATATGGATAATAATAAATGACTTGAAATCCCTAATAAATAACAAGTCAAGTCACTGACAAGAGTAATCAAAATATATCCATATGTGATTAACAACACTTAAACTTGACATTGACAAATATTATTTAATTTATACAACACTGGAATCACAAGCATATGCAGCTTCTAAGCCTCCAGATTGCAATAAATTGTGCAAAGAATGAGAATACTGGTCAGCGTTCTTTTTTTTTTTTTTTTTTTTTTTTTTTTGGTTTTTGGGTCACACCCGGCAGTGCTCAGGGGTTATTCCTGGCTCCAGGCTCAGAAATTGCTCCTGGCAGGCACGGGGGACCATATGGGCGCCGGGATTCGAACCGATGACCTCCTGCATGAAAGGCAAACGCCTTACCTCCATGCTATCTCTCCGGCCCCTGGTCAGCGTTCTTGAGTCATTTTTGTACTTAATTTTTGCCGAGAACACATGTATTTAATGTTAATCTACCATTCAGCTTAGGTAGAGAAAATATAGATAAATGCCTCATCCTAGGGTTTAGTGATACAACTTAGTGGCAGAGTTTCATGTTTTGTTTGCATGAAGCCCTGTATGTATACACACACACACACACACACACACAGACACACACACACAAATCATTGAAATTACTAAAGTGTTTGTTTTCTTTAATATGCTCACTGATTTAAGGAAGACGTCTAAAGTATAGAAAGTGTTCTATATATACATATGACATTTATCATTTATAATGAGAAAAGCAGGAATAATGGGAACAGGAAATAATCAATAGCAGATAATTTAGAGCATTATCTGGATAGAATATCTGGGGGAAATGAAACAAAGTTTAATAAAGAATAAATTTCAATGTGATAAAATTGCTTCTGAAAGTAAATGTAAGTAAAAACTATTAGAAGAGGGCTGGGATTTTACTAGAGTGGTTACAGTATATATACCTTGTGTGTGGAGGGCCACTGCATGACACCATTAGGTGTATCCCTGATATCCCCCCACAAAGTTGTTTGTTAGTATTAGAAGATCAATTAGAAGTTCAATTTGGAAAGATGAAATTTCTAAAGACTGGATGAGGATAATGATAAATGTCACTGAATCTTTAAGTGGTAAAAAAAAAAAGCAACTTTTATGTTATTTCTATTTTACTACAACAACCAAAATTCAAAAAAGGCATATTTTTCTTTTTTTTTTTTTTTTTGGTTTTTTGGGCCACACCCGTTTGATGCTCAGGGGTTACTCCTGGCTAAGCACTCAGAAACTGCCCCTGGCTTGGGGGTACCATATGGGATGCCGGGGGATAGAACCACAGTCCTTCCTTGGCTAGCACTTGCAAGGCAGACACTTTACCTCTAGTGCCACCTCACCGGCCCCCAAAATACACATTTTTCATGTGTACTATAATTACATCCAAGATATCTTGGTATAACTTGCAATATACTTATAATAAAATTTTCCAACTGTTCTTTTAATAAACTTTCCTTCTTCCCTCCCTCTCTCCTTTTTTACCTCTCCCACCTCTCTTTATTCTGGATTTTTGGTTTTTGTCTGTTTGGAAGTTTTTGTTGGGTTAGTTGAATGATTGGCAACTAGAATTGATCTTGTATGTTAGAATACATTAATGTTTAATATAATGTCTAATCTGAAATAGATTTATTTCTTCAAATGTTAGGAGTATACCAAACTTATATTACTGTGTGAGAAATAGAAAAGATTTGATCTGTGGGACAAGAAAGAAAAATTAATCAAATACTATGTAAAAAATATGTGCTCTGTCTGATTAAGCATGCTTTGAAAAAAGAGTTAAGTCAATACAGGTATAGGATGCTTAACAAGGAGAAATCTGCCAGAGGAAAGAGCTAGAGGCTTCCAGCCATTCTGTGTGCATAGAATGAAATTCAGCAGAGAAAATGCCTTGCAATTCAAACTTTAGTTTATCAGCTACCTGAAGCTTGTTAGGAATACACAATCTCAGGGCCAAAGAGAAAGGACAGTACGTAAGGCACTTACTTGCCTTGCATGTGGCTGACCAAGTTCAATCCCCAAGAAAGAAAGAAACTCAAGCCTTGTTCTAGAACCTGCATTCGCATATAAAAATTTAAGAAATACTCGGGGCCAGAGATAGCATGGAGGTAAGGCGTTTGCCTTTCATGCAGAAGGACGGTGGTTCGAATCCCGGCATCCCATATGGTCCCCTGTGCCTGCCAAAGGCGATTTCTGAGCATAGAACCAGGAGTAACCCCTGTGCGCTGCCTGGTGTGACCCAAAAACAAAAAAAAAAAAAAAATTTAAGAAATACTGATCCAGAGGAAATGTTTATAAAGCCCAATGAATATATTTGACAAGAGTCATAATTGTTAACTCCTACATTCCCAGCACATCTACTTGCTTTTATCATGTGTTTTTTCCTTTACATTTTTTGTTTAGTTTTGACTAATACTCCAATGCTCAGGGAACACTCACAGATTGATGCTCAGGAGTCACTCCTGACAGCGATCGGGAATCATATGACGCAGGCCTCTTATGAACAAAGCATGTGTTCAGTCTAATGAGCTATTTCTATCCCTCAGTATGGCTCTTAAATCCTCCAAAACATCCACCAGTTGCAAAGTGAGTCACTAACAATCATATAAACAATGAGTCAATAACAGCAAGAAAGCTACAAGGAACAGAGAGACAGTAGGACATTCCCCTGTAAGCAGCCAACCCGTATTTGATCTGACATTCAATATGGTCTCCAGAGCATGGCGCAGCCAGAATTAATTCCTAAATACAGAATCAGAAGTAACCCCTGAGTACTGCCAGGTGTGCCCTCCCCCCCCAAAAAAAATATCTAGAAAAAAATGAAATTAAACCACTCACCTTGCCTTTCAGCAAATCCAGCCTAGCTCTTTTTTTTTTTTTTGGCTAGCTGCAAATGCAAATGGGGTTGCATGACAATGGAGTAGATATGACAAAAAATGTTAAATAAATAGCCTCAAAAGTCCCTGCTACCACAGGCACACTTATGGACCTTAACATGCCTGATATTTGCAGATACATTCATTGGCTCATATAGTATTTCAAATTTGAATTTATTATAATTATTTCTAAATCTGAAACTTTCATATAAAAAATCAGATATCTATGTTTTCTTCTACTAATCAGAAAATTTGGCAACATCAGCCCACATGCCAGAATGGCTATCAGCAGAGCCAAAATTCAACTATGCCACTTAGAATGCTGGCCAGAATCTTCACCACTCCCTAAGGTCTCATCAACAATAGAGCTGAGTGAGGCCTGAGCAATAGTGGAATGCAAGGAAGAGCCTTGCCATGCACTCAATTGACCCAGGTTCCAATTCCGTTAACCCAAAAGGTTCCCTGTGCAGAGCCAGGAGTAACCCCTGAGCAGTGCTGAGTATGACCCAGAAACAAAACAAAACAAAAAAAATGGAGCTGAGGCTGAGAGTTACAAGCCATTTTTTTTTTTTTTTTTTTGGTTTTTGGGCCACACCCGGTTTTGCTCAGAGGTTACTCCTGGCTGTCTGCTCAGAAATAGCTCCTGGCAGGCACGGGGGACCATATGGGACACCGGGATTCGAACCAACCACCTTTGGTCCTGGATCAGCTGCTTGCAAGGCAAACGCCGCTGTGCTATCTCTCCGGGCCCACAAGCCATTTTTCATCTGTTTCATCTATTTGGTCTCAGGTCACTAAACTCAAGCTACTCTTCCAATCTGAATTCATTTTTACAGGAATGTAATTTAGAATAAGGAGCTAATATTTTATCACATTGACCATAGGTCTTGTGAACTGACATTAATTCCCTAAATGATATGCTACCTCACCTTAAACATATACTACATATTTCTTCCCAACTCATTTCAAACCAGACATTTAAAACTATTTCTTATAACTGTATTTATAGTTATAGACAAGACTTATTAGCAAGGGAAGATGGAGTACAATACATAGTTGACCACTCTCTCCCATAACTCAATTCAAAATTTAAAGTAATACACTGAAATGACATATTCTGAGGACAAGTGATGTCTTTGTCCTTTTTTTTCACTACATTAATTCAAACACCTTGAGAAGTGTTCAATAAATACTTGTGTGATATATAGATAAACTTTCATATGATTACAAATGTACATAAATTCACACACAAACTTTTCATTATCAAAAAGTATTGATATAGTATTTGGTAGCTTAGTTCTGTTGGAGTGGAAAAAAAATCATTTGTTTACAGTGACTCTGAATCTGGCAATAAAGACACAACCCTAACTAACCTATCATATGATCAATCACAGTTTGTTTCACAGCAAAACTAACAACAAACTCTAGACAAATTTACTGAACTCAATTATAAGTGTTAGTCTATTCAATATTATGCTCCCACATCTACTCTTTAATCCTAACCCTAATCACCTACTTCACCTCACCATCATGATCATTATGATCCCAATCTTACAAAGATGGACAACTTTACCATAATGTTATGGAACATTAGATGTTTTTCCAGAAGCCAACATGCCCAATCCCCTTTTACTTCCTAAATGAAAGGTCTATCCTTTAATACTATTATTAGGTCCTATGTCAGGACGGTTAATGGGTACAACATAGAAAAAAATATTGTTTTAATTACCTTGGAAACTCAACTGAAAACCTACACTGCTATGAATCTTGAGGCACAGATTTAAAATATTATTTTCTGTGATTATAGTTAATTATTGACAGAACTACAAAAATCCCCAGAGCTCTTGCCACTATACCATACTGGTTTTATCATAATCATTATCAAAATGTATCTGCTAAACAAAATGCAAGCCAATGAATTTTAATCATTCAACAAGTGATGTGATGAACAAACATATATACAAATAGCAAAGTCTAAATTTTTACCCAATTTGGGTATATTTAGAAACACCAATAATCAACCTAAAAGGAGAGTGCAGTAATGCTAGGTACATATCTCGGAAACTACTCTCTATAACATTTCAAGAGCTAAAGCTAAAGATAAAAAAGAAAGAAAAGAAAAGAATAGAAAAAAGAAGTTAGAAATCTTTCTTGAACTTTAAAGCTGACCTATATGGGACCTCTGTGTTACAAGGTGTGAGATTTCAGTGCCCTTTCACTCTTTCCTTACCCTCTGAATTGTCTGACAGAAAGGTGTCTAGTCTATCCTTTCTCCTTCTATGCCATAAAAGAGAATTAAAATCAGAGCTGTTCCAATCCATTCGACTCAACTCTCTAAAGAAAATACAAATAAAAAAAATTAGTAAATCACTGCTACATAATGTCTGTAGTATATGGTCATGCAAAAAAAAAGAATTTACTGAACTCTGTAGAACCAAACAAATGTACATACAGAACCTTAGGAAAGAGTAAAACTAAACCAAGAAATAATGGGAACAATAACTATTTTTCCCACTTGAAATTAATCTGGAATTGCCCATAAATAATACAAATCAGCACAACCCAAACATAATGGGGTTCTTTTTCAGGTAATATATATATTAGCTATTTGTGAATCCTTAACTCCTATGAATAGTCACAAATCATTTGTACACAAAGTTCTACTACTTGCATAGATAAAGTTTTGGAGTTGTAGAAAGCCTGCTCTCTTTAAGAGCATGTTCTAATAAAGTTTTCATATTCTATTAAATGCTTTAGATTTTGTTAAATGCCCTTTGATCATATAATACTTCTTTAGTTGTCCATTTGTCTTATTCCAATACCTTAAAAAAAAAAAAAGAGTATGGTAGTTGGAACATTAGTAGTATAGTGGGTAGGGCACTTGCCTTGCATCGAACTGACCTGAGTTTTATCAGGTTTTATCACCAGCCCTATAAATGGCTCACCAGGAGTGACCCCTGAGCAGAGCCAGGAGTAAGCCTGGAGCACTGCTGGGTATATCCTCCCCTCAAAAAGATATGATGCCAAGGAAAAAATGGACTAGAACAAATAACATACATCACTTATTTTCATCTAGATGGTTTTTTACACAGTAGATCTGGTGAAAACAGGGCTATTAATTATCATTTCTCACTGGAATCCCCAAGAAAAATATTAAAAAAGAAAATAGGAAAACTCAACCAGACTCCACACCATGGAACAGTGATCATACCCAGTACCTATCATTTTGATTGATTGGGGTTTTATATTTATCAAAAAGAACCTGTCTCCTTATAAAAAACTTTAATTCCAAACCACAAATAGGCTTTTCCAATTTGTGAAATACTTTTCCGGTAATACTATCACAGCATAGACCATCATAAATGTGCTTATAAAGAACCCTTAGTCCTTCAAAATAAAGTCCAAGGATTGCTCTGTGTTATTAAACTCCAGCTCAAGCTCCATATGCAGCAACAAGATGCCATATACAATTAACATGGAAATTTGAAAGGTTCAGAATCTTTGCATGACCTTTAAAAAGGTCAACACAATTACCTGTTCACATTGTATAATATGTAATTATACAGTGACTAGTTCACAGCAGAAATGAAAAATAAAAAAGCATAAAAATATTGAGTAAAATAAGCCTTGCTTGCACGCAAAGCTACTTTGCACTTTCCAAGTTTTATGTGAATAGTTGCCTTTGCATAGAACAAGGAAATAAAAAGAGCAAAGGAGATTTGTTTAGTTTCTTTTTCCCCTTTTTGTTAAAGTACTAAATTCAGCCTAGCACTATAACTGCTAAAATGTTAACATTATCACATTATCCAATCTTTCTGTAAAGAGTTTTCAAACTCTACTGTATAAAAGAAGTGATATAAATTTAAACTGAATTGAATGACTACATTTGTGCTATTGAGAGAGGAAAGAGAGATATACCTTCACTAACTGCCCATTCAGGGAAAATCATAAAACAATTACAGCTACCAAGATGTAATTTAGGAGTTCCAAGGAAGTGATTAAAAAGGTGTTATCTGATATAAGCGTTTAAGCTCTGATTCGTAGTTATGTCTCAGACCCCATATGAATCACTGTCAGTAAAATGAAATATCCTCCTTAGAGCTTATATATCATTCGCTTTTCATCTGAACTCCAAGCAAACCTAAAAGTTGTATTTTCCAATTGTAATAAAAAAAAATCAGTTCTGAAAATAGGCCAGATTTCATTAATTCCAATAACTAGCTGTCTATCATTATAGCACAAGATGAAACTTAATATGCATGTTATACACATTGGAAATAGGTAGTTTTAGAAATTCAATGTAAGGGGGCCAGAGCGATCACACAGTGGGTAGGACATTGCCTTGCACGTTCCCGACCTAGGTTCAATCAAGGGCACCCCTTAAGGTCTCCCAAGACTGCCAGGAGCAATTTCTTTTTTTTTTTTTTTTTTGGTTTTTGGGCCACACCCAGCAGTGCTCAAGGGTTACTCCTGGCTGTTTGCTCAGAAATAGCTCCTGGCAGGCACGGGGGACCATATGGGACACTGGGATTCGAACCAACCACCTTTGGTCCTGGATCGGCTGCTTGCAAGGCAAACGCCGCTGTGCTATCTCTCCAGGCCCCCCAGGAGCAATTTCTAATTGCAGAGCCAGGAATAACCCCTACACCGCCAAATGTAGCCCAAAAGTCAAAAAGGGGTGGGGGAGGATAAAAAGAAATTCAACATCAAGTTTTAGTATGATAGCAACTTGTTTCTGGTAAATATGCTGATTCTATTAACCAGAATACTATGGCTCTAAAGTAATTCATGGTTTATGTTTTTACTCCAGAAGTATGTATTTAATAGCATACAGATATATGTAGTGCTTAAAATATGTTAAACTTCCCAATCATGATGCCAATAAACATCCCAAACCGTCCATACATAAAGGATAAAAATCTATTAGTTTTGCATTTGTAGTCTCAAAAATAAAAATATTTCACTCCCCATGAAAATGAAGAGAAAACCATAGAGCAAGTAACAGTGACTCGAACAGTAAGACAATCTTGTTAAACTATTTACATAATTTCATAATAGATAAAATTCATGAAAAACAATGAAAAACTATGTACTTTAAGATGTAGACATTTTGGTTAAGCCAGAGTAATAGTACAGTGGGTAGGACATCTGCCTTGCAAACGGCTGACCTGAATTTGATCACGGGTACCCCATATGGTACCTCCAAACCAGCCTGGAAAGAATAAGCCCTAAGCACTGTCCGGTGTTGGGTAAACCACCCACCATCCCCAAAAATGGGTACATTTTAGGGGCTAGACTGTAATATAGTAGGTAGGGTGCTTGCCTTGCACACGGCCAACCAAGGGTTCAATCCTCAGCATCACATATGGTCCCCTGAACATGAAGAAATTATCCCTGAATTTAGAATCAGCAGTCAGCCCTTATCACTGTTGCGTGTGACCAAAAACAACAAAAAGTAGACAATTTAAAAGCTGTTCTTAACCACTTTAACACAAACCAGTTTTTTTTCCATAGGTCTCATTAAAAGCGTGTCTATGGATATAAAGTATATATCACCTAGACTTGAGAGATATCACTGAAAATGCACTTAAATGCTACCTTTATTCATTTTCTAATTGTCTAATGACTTCTGAGATTTCCAGTTAGGAGTAAATAGAAGACAAGAATTGTCTGTTTTATTGCATTGATATGAACACCAAATCACTGCTGATTAATAGAATTACTTTCTAAAAATGACTATAAATAAATATACACATATTGTGTATATCAGTGCTGGATGGCAACTAAAAAACTAACATCCAGATGTTTGCTGGCTAGGCCCACCTTTCCTTCTCTTGTACTATATATGGTGCTCCAACCCAAAGTAAAATTGTTATCTTACAAGCACCATGATAACTCATTTTGAAATAGCTTCTCCTCATCCTCCTCCTCCTCCACCTCTTATATGGAGCAGGATTGTATATGGTCCAAATAGTTTAAAATAAAGTAAATCAAAAAAATTTTGTACAAAATGACAAGCTTACTATACTACATGAGATTAAAAAATAATAAATGTGATAAAAATATTATATGGCATATCATGAAAGCATGTGAAACATGCTAATGTTTAGTTTGCCTGGCCTTCATGTCTAGTAGCAGGATATATTGATGCATTTCTTTTTTTGTTTGTTTGTTTTTGTTTTGGGGCCATACCCAGCACTCAGGGGTTACTCCTGGCTCTATACTCAGAAATCACTCCTGGCAGGCTTGGGGGACCATAAAGGTGCCACGGTCAAACCTGGGTTGGCTGCATGCAAGGCAAATGCCCTACCCATGGTGTTATCGCTCTGATCCTTCATGTATTCCTTCTTGGTTTTGATGGAGCCCTACTAGTAATGGATGAATTGCATTCAGAAATGTCAGACATAGATCAGAGGGGACCATGTTAGATTCTAATCTCATTTTGACTAACCATTTTTCATCAAGAAAACAAAACCGTGTTGCACAGTCAAGTTCCTTATTTTTACTGAATCTTCGATGAACAAGACAGCTGCAGAATAATGTGACTTAATGAGGCATCCCTAATAAAATACTGCAGAAGTAAAACTGGGGGCACTGAACTGTTTGCACTCTGGTTGTCTCATCTTCTCAAATATATTAGAAATAGCAGATGACACTTTACAATATTCCTACTTTGGGACAGGCATTAGGAGGCAAAAGTTGCTTTGCACTGCCTGCAGCTGAACTTAGATCTGACAGTAAAGATATCAGGGTGGGTTAGAAGTACCTAGGAAATGGTAGAGAGACCTAATTTACCATTCTGTAGTGGGTAATCCATAACTTAGTTAACTATAAATCAACTCTTAAAATGCACCTTCAATGATTTAATATTAAAATGCCTGGGGGAGAAAGGGTCATCATTAAAATATGAAAGTTACTGAATGCTGGGTGAGTAAAATTTTCTGATAATCATTTCCAAAATAATTTCTTATAAAATCTTCTTTCCCCCTAAGTTTCATCACTATAAATTTTTTTTTTTTTTTTGGTTTTTGGGCCACACCCGGTAACGCTCAGGGGTTACTCCTGGCTATGTGCTCAGAAGTCGCTCCTGGCTTGGGGGACCATATGGGACACCGGGGGATCGAACCGTGGTCCGTCCAAGGCTAGCGCAGGCAAGGCAGGCACCTTACCTCTTGCGCCACCGCCCGGCCCCACATCACTATAAATTTTTAAAAGGGAAAGTGGTCATGTCTAAAAACAGATCTTTTGTACCTGTGTCATCACATTTTATAACTTGGTGGTTACTAAATACTATAAATGCAGACTAGAGACAATATATATATATATATATATATATCTTATTTGACATAGATCCATAGGCATCTCAATTAATCTTCATTTTCTAATTTGTCATTGTTAACACAGCTAATACTTTTCTGAGACAAGTCACACATACTCAGAAACCTCAGATTCATCTCCATCTCAACTTGTATGTAGGATGAAAGGAGCTTGCTTTAATGCCAAGGTTTTCTGGTTCTTCTTTAATGACATATTATATTGCTCTATAAAAATGTAGGTATACTAAACTACCAAATTTTACAGAAAGTGAAAAAGGGATAAATATTGTAGTCTCCCAAAATCTCTAATGTGAACGAAGCAAACTTGTGATCTGCCTCTTTAGAGTCACCTGCCAAAGCAGTCAGTTGAGTGTAACATTGCTCTGGGTTTTACATCTACAAAATAATACAGTCAAAATATTTCCATTGTGAATTAATAATTTCAGTGTGACTACAAAGGGTTTGAAATATTGGGACTTTGTAAAGGTTGACCTATGAACAACTGACCCAGAATGAAACCCAGAGCAGAACAAAGTAGAAAATGAGGCAGATCTGACCACTTGTAAGGACTTTAAGGTGCCAATTTTGAAATTGTATGAAGTTCACTTGTATGAGAGTGTATGAATAAACAGGTAAACGCAAATATTCTTAATGCTCTTCTTTTTTTTAAAGGTTATTAGAGTGGTTTTATCACCTTTGCTAGCTATTGCAATTTAGCACTTCACACAGAAATGTTACATTACTCACTTATTTTCACTTACTTTTGCATGCAAGGTTAAGTTTTAAAGTGTTCAAGGTAAGTCAGAGAAATAAATGCCTACAATAATGCAGCTGAAAAGATCAGGAACCGGATAATTATCATCTAGTCAATAGTCATTGAAATGTATCCTGCCCGGAGTGAAAGATCCTTAAACACTGACGGGGGCCCTTTTACAGCTTGGTTGCTGGGTTTGGATTTTTTTTTTTCAATAAAAATTTTTGCATTATTCAAAAGGGGATTTAACACTCACAAAACAAGGGTTTGGGGGAGTTGGGTGTCTTTTGGTCTTTGTTTTTCGAATTGCCACAAGTCAACCTCAGCCTACACAGGGTAAAGAAAAACCACTTAGCCAAGACAGTAACTACCCATTTGACTCTCAGCTCTTGGGGTGATTTTTATCACCCTATCTGAATGCAGAGAAGGAGCAGGCAAGCCCAGCATCCATCCCCGGGCTCCACCAGCGCCCGTGTTCAGCGTAGGGGAGACCACACAGCTCAAGATGCAGTTCTAGAAGAAATAGGGCAACGGATCTCAAAACTTTCCTTTGCAAAGACAGTCTCTGGAAATAACACATTCCCCCTAGCGTGTGAAGCTGAGTAGCCTAAATATTTCTGGGCGTGAGCCCGGATTCCGGATTGGGGTACCAGAGGGGAGGAGGCACAGCCAAAGGTGTTGGACCCAAATTGTAATTGGAGAGACTTCTATCCAGAAAGAAATGGAAAACCTTTTTCTCCCAGCAGTTCGTTTTCTGAACCCTAGATCGTCCAAGTAATCCTTCTAAGACTCGATCCTAGGGTCTCTCCCTTTACCGAACCTCTAGTCTAGGTCATCCTGGACCAAAGCTTCGGTTCTCAAAGCTCAATAAACCTGAAAACTACTGGGCAAACCCCCAAAATCTATGCAGATGATTCTTTTTATTTTGTTTTAAATAGAGGTGGACAGACAGACAGCTCAGTGCTCTCTGAGCGTCACCTCCCTCTGCAGGAGGCCAGGGAATGAACTCATCCAAAGTGGCCAGAAAGTGGGGGTTCATAAAAGGCCACCCCGGATCCTCCCCTGAGCGCAGCCCCCCAAGTCCTTATTAGGAGTCCAAAATGATGGGTTTGATTTGAGGGGACAAATAAAACCCCACTTTCCCCCTTCGCTTGGGTTCCTAGAGATGCAAAAGGGAGGAATAAGAAGGGGAACCGAGGAACCGCGCCCGGAGGGAGCCTCAATCTCTTGCTCCGGCTCCCTGGCATCCCAGCAGGCTAGGAAGCCTCCGGACGCCCCGCTCTCTCAGCATCTATCCGCTCTCTCCTCTGCCTTTCCGAGGCGAACCCCGACTTCCAGGAGACCCCCAAATAGTCGCACCTACCTGCAGCCCAGCTTCCCGGTGGCGGCTCCTACACCTAGCGACGCTCCTGCAGTGTCCGCGGGCCGGTGCCAGCCTTACCGCCCTTCTTGCATCGCTCCCAAGATGCCAACCCGCCGTCACCGGGCACGGGCATAGGGAACCCCGGTTCTGAAAGCGGGTGCTTGCGAGTGTGGCCCCCGAGAGCTGCTTTTAATTGAATCTTGCCTCCTCCCGAGCTGGCAACAAAAAAAGAGGGTTCAGGAATCTCTCTCCCCAGTCCAACTGGACTTGTCAGCTCGACGCGTGGCTTGGTGGCAAGTGGACTGCGGGGGATCCCCCTTTCTTTTCTCCGTCCCCCTTATTCCTCCGTGTCAAAGTGATCCAAGATCCGTTGGCGAGGAGCCTCCAAAGTCTCAACGCCCCGGGTGGGCGCCGTGCTCCGGGATTGGGGTGCCCGCGCGCTGGGCTCCGGATTCTGCAAGGATGCGATCCGGCGTCTTGCAAGCAATTGCCGCTCTTCTTCCTCGTCGGATTTGTTGGCTTTGAATGCCGAGTCCAGACTTTTCCTCTCGCCTCCCGTGAGCTGTGTCCCTCAGACGCTCACGCATCTGCACACAGCCTCTCCCTCCCACCCTCCAGCCCCCGGTTTTTTGCAATGGGGCTGGGCGATTCACCTTCAGGAAAGCAGCTTCTGCTCCCCCAAACTGGTCCGCTTGCTCGGTAGTCGGGTGTGCAATGTTGCAAGGAGTTGCCGAGGACGTTTTGGGGCAGCTAGGAAAAAAAGGCTTTGAGCTCCGGCGTGCTCCGCTCTCAACACTCCCGGGCACTCCAGTTCCAGTGCTCCCTGTTTCCGCTGGTAGCAGAGCACGCACTGGTCCCCCCCAATCCGAGAGAGACTTCTAGCAGGGTCCCGCTTCCTTAGCAGCAACTCCTGGCCAGAGGAAGCCCCTCCATGCCGCCTCCAAGTGCCACGGATCGAGCCCCAAACAGATCCACCGCAGCCTCCCTAGGCATCCTTGGCTTACGAGGCTACAAAATCCGCTACTATCCCCCACCCAGGTCCAAAGTGCTCTCGCCCCGAAAGGTGCTAGTTCCAACAGCAAAACACACGCGAGCAGGCAGGTGTTGTTGCCTGTTTCACTTAGCTAAGAGCGGGAAGGGGCCGAGGTGGGAAGAGAAAAATAACAGCTCATCCGAAGAAGAAAAAAAAGAGGCAAATGGGTTCCTAAAATCGCTCCTCCGCCCTTTCCCCTCAGGGCGGTTCCGTCCAAAGTCACCTAAATGCCTGAACCCCTTTGCACCACTCAGACCTGACCAGGGTGCAAGAAATAAAACCTGACACGCACACAATGCAAAATGCAAAGGAGAATGCGGGGCGCGAAGAGGCCCCGACACTCTAGGCTGAATTGAGCGGTGGAATGATTGGGCTGGTGCGACGGGGCGCTGTCACCTCCATCCCTCTCTCCCAACAGCTGGTTCCGTCAGCAGCAGCAGCCGCAGCTGCTAAGAGCAAACTGCAGTCCTGCAGAAAAAGTCCCGACAGTGAAAGATGAGAGGGTGGAAGTTGAGGTAAATGCTGGACTTTGTCTCCATCTAGAGGGAAGATCGGGTTATGAAGCTCGGCTACCTGTAACTAGGCCTGGTACTGTCTCTAATCTAATGCCAATCGCCAATAAGTCCAGAGAAATTTGGTGGCAGAGAAGGGAACAAACACACGGACTATTCAAGCTTTAGCGTCACCAACGCAGCACATACTGGTCATTTAATTGTTACATTATTATCCCACCACCGTTCCCATCTTATATTGCTTTTTAAATTGCCAGAAATTCCTTAAGAATTATGCACATCAGAATTCAGTGGATGCATTAAATGTGCAGACGGGGATATTTTACACAGCCAATCAGTTAGCGCCCTTAAGTTTAGAGTAAGGTCATGACAGTTTTTTTCATTCTATTTCTTTGACCATCTTGCCGGATCCGTCTAGAAATCCTTAAATGCTTTTATTTTATTCTTTTCTAGGTTCATTTTGCTACCCTTTTGCCTGGGGGACTATTCTAATCTTGGGGTTAAGCGTTAAAAGAGCAACTCCCCCCCCCCCAAGTTTCTCCACAAAGAAATAGAAAATAAGATCCAAATTCAGATCATTTTGCAATTTGACAAATTTCAAATAGGTTGAAAGAAAGGATTTGCACGGAAGCTTTTTGTAAGCAGTTCTGTTGCTTATACATTGACCCCAAAAAAGTGATATTTACAGAAACTTAATAGCAAAACTATGAATAATCCTATCCTTTTTTTTTTTAGTGCAAAACAATGAATGTTTATTTGTTCACAGTCAAACACAAGCCACTGCCTCGACATTTTAGATCATTCTAAGAAGGATGTGAACCTGCCAGATTCCCTCATTCTCCAGTCTCTGGATTGTTCCATTGCTCTTGCAGTTTGCGTCTAGGCCGCCTACCATGCTGTGTTCAGTTGAAAAGCTCTGCTTTCGGGCCCGGAGAGATAGTACAGCGGCGTTTGCCTTGCAAGCAGCCGATCCAGGACCAAAGGTGGTTGGTTCGAATCCCGGTGTCCCATATGGTCCCCCGTGCCTGCCAGGAGCTATTTCTGAGCAGACAGCCAGGAGTAACCCCTGAGCATCGCCGGATGTGGCCCAAAAAACCAAAAAAGAAAAAAAAAAAAAAAAAAAGAAAAGCTCTGCTTTCCCGGAGCCCATTCCAGCAGTGTGCCATGACTGAGTTACAGAACTATACTAAGGCCCCATAGAATTGGACCTTTCCTTTCAGTGTAGCTCCACAGATGTGGTCTGGAAGGGGGTGCCCGTAACTCATCCAGACCCCCAGAACCTGCCAGCCTAACCTGGCCTCAGCTAGGAAATGGACGCTGGGCTAGGGGAGCAGAGACTCACGTCATTCCCAAGTCTAGCATTCCTCAACCTGAACAGCAAAGTCCCAAGGTGCCATGTGTTGGGGAGGGGACACATGACACATGACAACATGGACAGAACAGGCCTCCCCTCTTGCCCTAGAGTCTGTTCATCCCTCATCACTCACATTTACTCAGCTGCTCGCTCTTTCACTCGTTCACTCTCTCCCTCCCCAGTGGCTGGTCAGACTCTCCCAGATCCCCTGTGCCTTCACTGTTCTGCCCACTGTCAGGGCCCAAGGTCCTTCCCTGGAGTAGAACTGTCTCCACCTAAGAACAGCTAGGGACTCTGGCCCAGAAAAGGTCACGTCTGGGTCACACCCCTCTTTCCTACCCTTTCCCTCACCACCCAAAAAGAACTTGGGCAGCGCCACTCATGGGATGAGCCTATACCCCCCCAAATCTCCCATCCATCTTCAGGGAAACCATCTGAAAACCCTGGACCCTACAAATGTCCCTGATCACCTCCCTCTACATTTTCTTAATTTGCAGCCAGTATTTTCCTCCAATCTTAAAACAATACGTTTTTTGTACTTTGTGACAGAATCCCATTGGAAGCTTTGGAAAGATCCCTGGAAGTTGTCAAGACCCACTAACAGCACAATGCTGAGGCGCACATGTGGAAAGCCATGTTCTGGAAAGACCCCAGAACTGGGCCCCCCAGGACTCATACATTCATTCTGCCAACAGCAGCCCCTCAATCTCCTGTGTGGAATGTATGGTTCCTTATGGGAAACTCTCCACTCCAAATGGTCCCACCTGACTTAGCCCCTCTTATGTTTCAAGGCAGTCTCTGAACCCTGAGTCCTCTCCCCCATGGGGTCACTTCAGCCACCACTGCTCCCTCAAACACACTGTCCAGGGCCTAAACATCCAACTCGGGCCCAGTACATCATTTTCCAAACCAAACCAAACCTGAGCCCTTGGCTGAGTCCTTGAACCATGTAGCCACAGCCACATGGTTCTGGGCTAGGTGCCTGAGCCTGGCCTCCTGAGCCTACAGGGCAGAGGCCACATGGAGAATACCTGTCAGTTGCAGGGCCTCCTGCTGCCCTGAGTCCCTACTTCTGATCTGGAATACCTGGAGTCCAGGTCTCTGCAAGGAAAAGGAGTCATGGTACCCGTGTTCCCTTAATACTAGGACAGGAAACAGATTGGCTTGACTCTGTGCTGTCCACTGCAGGCCCTGGCATCTGAGGCACCTCCATTAAGGCTGCAGGCACCCCTCCCTGGTATTCAAAGAGGCCTAGGAAGCTGCCCAGGACACACACGCCTACATCCGCCTGGCTTATGGCTCTTGTATGAGGTAAGATTCTTACCTAACAGTCTTTCTATGCTCTCGGCTGAGCCACTATTCAACTCATGGACAAAAAGGGGAAAGCCACATTTACGGCCACTCTTGTCTCACTGCCGTCTCCCCCCAGTCTCTACCAGACACTGGGCAGCAGCAAGTTTGGACTGTGCACTAAATCCAGGCCCTGCCACAGTCCCCTGCCAGGCCACCTTGAAAATGCATCTGTCTCTAGCCATTCCTCTGTTGAAGGGCATCTTGGTTGTTTCCAGAGTCTGGCTATTGTAAATAGTGCTGCAATAAATATAGGTGTAAGGAAGGCATTTTTGTATTGTGTCTTAGTTTTCCTAGGGTAATATATTCCTAAGAGTGGTAAAGAAACTGTGGTACATATACACAATGGAATATTATGCAGCCACCAGGAGAGATAAAATCATGAGATTTTCCTAAACATGGATGTATGTACATGGAATCTATTATGCTGAGTGAAATAAGTCAGAGGGAGAGAGATAGACACAGAATAGCCTCACTCACCTATGGGTTTTAAAAAAATTAAGGGCATTATTATAATAATGCCGAGAGACAATAGAGGTGAGGGCCGGAAGGATCGGCTCACAATATGAAGCTCACCACAAAGAGTAGTGAATACTTTTAGGGAAATAACTACACTAACAACTAGCATGACAATGTTAATGAATGAGAGTAGTAGAATGCCTGTCTTGAATACAGGCAGGGGTGGGGGAGGAGGTTGGGGGCATTGATGTTGGGAAGGTTGCACTAATGAAGAGAGATGTTCTGGTTATGAATGAAACCCAACAACAATCATGCTTGTAATTATGGTGCTTAAATATTTTATAAAAGGAAAGAAAAATAAAGAAGAAAAAAGAAAAGAAAAGAAAAGAAAAGACAAGGAAAGAAAAGAAAAGAAAAGAAAAGAAAAGAAAAGAAAAGAAAAGAAAAATGCATCTGTCAAGACCATCCCCCTAAGCCCTGACTCGTTTCAGAGCACCATTTGCAGTGACCTGCGGGCCATGCTGGGCACATGCTGCCACCCCCTGCAAGTCTGGAAGGGCAGTCCCTCCACCTACTGCAGCTCACAGGGTGCCTGACAGAGCTTGAGGCTGCGGGACCCATAGGGAGGCCGGCGGGCATTTCTGCGGCCACATCCTGAGTCTGAGGTGAAGACCAATAAATAAGAGGTAGTGGGGACTAGGATGGGGTGCCCAGAGTCCAGCCCGGGCTCTCCCAGCTATAGAAGTTTCTTTCTAGATAATTCGCCCAACCCCTACCAGGACCAGGATGCCAGGTGACACTGCCTCCACCTGCCCCTCAGGAGACTAAACTGCAGAGCCACAGAGTGCAGAGGGACTTTCACGAAAGTGGCTGGGTTTGATGGGGACTGGAGAGGTTTGGGTGAGGGATCTTCCTGGGGAGAGTAGAGGCCAGACTGACCTGCCCAGCTGGGTTACAGGGAGGGGGAACTTCGCTCAGCTAGTGGGGTTTCAGGAGAGGTGTGTTAGACTCTAAGATTCCATTTGGCCTCATGTTGCACAGTTCAAGGACGCAACAGGGAAAGATGGGCGGGGGGGGGGGTGGGCTACAGAGGAAGGCAAACTGGCCCTCAGATAAGCGGGCCCCAAAGGGTGTGAGGTGCCCATGGGAGGCGCCCCCCCCCCCCCGGTGTGATTTCCCCACCCCTGTATCCTGCATCCAGCCAGCTCCACCTCTCCTTAGGGCCAGGCCACACGCGCACACACACACACCCAGCAACCTGGACCCAGATCAGTATTGAGCAACCATAGTCCTTATCTGTGTTCATGATGTGCCTCATTGTGGTCCATGATGTGGAATTTTCCAGTACCACCTGAGTTTAGGGAAGACGACTATGGATTCTCAGGGCTCTTGAGCTGTTTGACCTCTGCTCCCAGGTCTCTGCCTGTCTCTGCCGTTGTCAAGGCCTCTGTGAAGCCAAGACCTCCGCAGCCACCACCACAGCTGCCCGCTGTGCTGCCCTCGTCACACTGGCTCTTGCTCTTGTTGCAAAACAGCGCAAGCGCCTTCATACCAGGAAGCTCTTGGCGCTGGGAAGTGAGCCCACTGTGGGGGGTAAGTTTGGGGAATTCGGGCCCGGAGAGATAGCACAGCGGTGTTTGCCTTGCAAGCAGCCAATCCAGGACCAAAGGTGGTTGGTTCGAATCCCGGTGTCCCATATGGTCCCCCGTGCCTGCCAGGAGCTATTTCTAAGCAGACAGCCAGGAGTCACCCCTGAGCACCGCCGGGTGTGGCCCAAAAAACAAACAAAAAAAAAAAAAACAAAAAACAAAAAAAAGTTTGGGGAATTCCCCCAAGACCCACCAAGCGGGCCCACCCTCAGTCTGGGATCTTTCTCGGGGGTCAAGAGCTTCTGTCACTGCTGATGCCACCAGCACCCCGGTTTCCTCCACTGCCAGGTTGGGGAGTACTATCCTTACAGATTTGGTCAAATTGATTTTTGGTTGAAATATTTATATGAACTTTAAGCAGCGGTCTTCGGAGGCTCACTTTGATAAATTAAACAATAAATAAACCTTAATCTTGTTAATATAGTGTGCCTTCTTGCAAGATTCGTTGAAACTATAGAAAATTTGAATAGAATTACATGTTCTCCCTACCAACTAGACATTACACAAATATTAGTTACAGTGTTTTAAAATGTAAACTCTAGGGACCGGAGAGATACCAAAAAGGTAGGGCGTTTGCCTTGCAAGCTACCGATCCAGGACCAATGGTAGTTCGAATCCCGGCATCCCATATGGTTCCCCATGCCTGCCAGGAGCAATTTCTAACAGAAAGCCAGGAGTAATCCCTGAGCGCTGCCGGGTATGACCCCAAAAAATTTAATAAATAAATAAGGAGCCGGGAAGGTGGCGCTAGAGATAAGGTGTCTGCCTTGCAAGAGTTAGCTTGGACTGACCGAGATTCGATCCTCCGGCGTCCATATGGTCCCCCCAAGCCAGGAGCGATTTCTGAGCGCAGAGCCAGGAGTAACCCCTGAGCGTCAAATGGGTATGGCCCAAAAAAACTAAATAAATAAATAAATAAATAAATAAATAAATAAATAAATAAATAAATAAATAAAACGTAAACTAAATGTTTCACTTAGTTATTTTATTTTATTTACTTATTTATTTTTGGTTTTTGGGCCACACCCGGCGGTGCTCAGGGATTACTCCTGGCTGTCTGCTCAGAAATAGCTCCTGGAGGGGCCGGAGAGATAGCATGGAGGTAAGGCGTTTGCCTCTCATGCAGGAGGTCATCGGTACGAATCCCGGCGTCCCATATATGGTCCTCCCGTGCCTGCCAGGAGCAATTTCTGAGCCTGGAGCCAGGAATAACCCCTGAGCACTGCCGGGTGTGACCCAAAAACCACAAAAAAAAAAAAAGAAATAGCTCCTGGCAGGCACGGGGGACCATATGGGACACCGGGATTCGAACCAACCACCTTTGGTCCTGGATCGGCTGCTTGCAAGGCAAACGCCGCTGTGCTATCTCTCCAGGCCCTAGTTATTTTATTTTGACATGTATAATTGTTCAACTATATTTTCTTTCTCAAGTTATCAAATCTCCAGACTGAAAGGCTATTTTAGTTTAAGATAGTAATAATATTTTGTCAATAATTTAATAATGGTTTGTTACTTCTGTCAAGATCAACTTCTCTTAACTGTGCGTCAAATATTTTCCTGACTGAACAGTTGGGGCAATAACACATGGGGTATAATCCTTGCCTTGCATGCAGTCTAGTCCTGTTCAATCCCCAGCACCTGAGCATCTCCAGAACGGGCCACTGAGCACAGACTCAGAAATAAGTCCTAAACATCTCTGGGTCAAAACCAAAACCAAAAATTCCGATTGAAAACACTATTTTGAAAGGATATCTCACACCATGTTCATAGTAACATTGTTCACAAAAGCTAAAACATGAAATCAACCTAAATGCCAGTTAAGAGATAATTAAATAAAGCTTGACCAAACATTTGACCAAATACTACTCTGATATTAAAAAAGACATATATGAAATCCTGCCCTTCACAAAAAAACTGTATGGAACTTGGGCTTTAAAAAAGAAGTGTGTGACACAGCTGTGGGATGTGGCCAGAGTTTGGACCTTACTATACAGAACTTGAGGTAATTCTGCTAGATGGTATAAGGAAGAAAGTAAAAAATAATGTATTTTTATTCATATGTGCAAATGTATTACTAAAGCAAAAGTACTGGAGACTAATAGCAAACAACAACAAAATTAACTCAGTGAAAAATTTAGAAGTGGACTGGAGCAATAGTAGAATGGGTAGGGCATTTGCCTTAAAGGTGGCCAACTCAGGTTTAATCTCTGACATCCCAGATGAACCTCAGAGGATTCCAGAAGTGATTTTTGAGCACAGAGCCAAGAGTAATGCCTGAGAGTGGCCCTTCAAAAAAAATTTAGGGGTTACCAGAGAGAAAGAGAAGGGGGTGGGGATGAGCATATGAACGTTTCTGCTGATGACACTGAAAATTTGCTGGTGAGATTGGGTTCCATTACACATGGAAAGAAATGAGACTGAGTCTCTAAAATTCCATAATTGTAAAATTTGAGTTAGCTTTTCAGCCCTGTGCCAGGTATTTTGAAACATAAATCTAAAATGCAACATTGTAAAGCAATAATAAATGAATTAAAAAAAAGTGAATTGTAAATATATTAAACATTGGGCCCGGAGAGATAGCACAGCGGCGTTTGCCTTGCAAGCAGCCAATCCAGGACCAAAGGTGGTTGGTTCGAATCCCGGTGTCCCATATGGTCCCCCGTGCCTGCCAGGAGTTATTTCTGAGCAGACAGCCAGGAGTAACTCCTGAGCACAGCCGGGTGTGACTCAAAACCAAAAAAAAAAAAAAAAAAAAAATTTAACATTAAGGTAAAATTTGCTGTTTCTATATATTTAAAATGATGTTTAAATTCCCTCCCATTGATCATTCACTCTGAAATTTTGGACAGATCTATTTTAATTTGATAGTCTAGTTTTGTATAGTATTAAGGAATTTACAACAAAATAACTCATACTAACTGGTCATTTAAACAATGAGCCAAACAGAACCACTACCATGTCTGCATCATCAGCCAATGTCATAGACTCTTTTTTTTTTTTTTTTTTGGTTTTGGGGTCACACCCGGCAGTGCTCAGGGGTTACTCTTGGCTGTCTGCTCAGAAATAGTTCCTGGCAGGCACGGGGGACCATATGGGACACCAGGATTCGAACCAGTCACCTTTGGTCCTGGATCGGCTGCTTGCAAGGCAAAACGCCCTGTGCTATCTCTCTGGGCCCTCAATGTCATAGACTCATCAAGTCATAGGCAAACCAAGCCTAGAAAATTCATGGATATTCCCATCTTACAACCAATAGCACTCAGGTTGCTCATTAGGGGCAAGTCTTTTCCCCTGCTGAAGCCTAGACAGCTGCACACACAGACATATGCAACAAATGCCACCTCATCATGGCCCAACTTCTCCTTGTCCTTGTCCCTTGTCCTCTGCAGAAATACTTAATTGCCAAAAACTCCAGGTATGCCATTTTGTGGTTGACATCTCTCCGGGGACTCTTTGGAGCCAAGGTGGACTACCTCCCTCCTCCTGTCCCTTGCTTCTGTACTTCCGGAAGTCCCAACAGCCACGCCTTCAATCTACCATTGCTGTCATTTGAGTTCATTGGCTCAGCTGCACAGATTCTCAAAGTCCTAGACTGTGCAACCACATATGTGGCCTTGTAATACCTCTACAGTTTAAGTACTAACTTTCCAGTAGGAATACATCAAATTAGATGTGAAATTAACATAGAAGCCACAGAATTTCAACAAACAAAACCAAAATATGAATGTTCAACTAGTTATAAATCTTCAGACAATAGCAATAATAACCCCATTGAGAGATATGACAATTTTCCCAAATTTTCTTTTTTTTTTTTTTTTTTTTTTGGTTTTTGGGCCACACCCAGCGGCGCTCAGGGTTTACTCCTGGCTATCTGCTCAGAAATAACTCCTGGCAGGCACAGGGGACCATATGGGTCACCGGGACTTGAACCAACCACCTTTGGTCCTGGATCAGCTGCTTGCAAGGCAAACGCCCCTGTGCTATCTCTCCGGGCCCCAAATTTTCTTTTGTTTTTGTTTTTGTTTTTGGGTCACACCCAGCAATGCTCAGGGGTTACTACTGGCTCTACGCTCAGAAATCGCTCCTGGCAGGCTTGGGGAACCATATGGGACGCCAGGATTCGAACCAATGACCTTCTGCATGAAAGGCAAATGCCTTACCTTCATGCTATCTAGCCGGCCCCCCAAATTTTCTTTTAATGCAGTTTTTTTTCCACTCCATTATCATTTAGTTTTAAAAAGCAATATCAAGTAAATTATTCATACCTGTCAAGAGCCAGGCTTGGGGGAGTTTGCAAAAATTAGAACAATGGTGGAGGGAATGTTACATACTGGTGGTGGGTTGGTGTTAGAACATTGAATGACAGAAATAACTGTATTATGAGCAACTCTGTAAAATAGTGTTTTACACTATTTTATTTTATTAATTTTAAAAATAAAATAAACAATGAGCCAGGAAAAAATTACATGGATTTCTACTATTTTAGCTAAGAATACTTGACTAATTTAAATCTAGCTTTCTTGTGACAGTCACCTTAAGCATCCTTCAACTAACTTCAAATCTCTTTTCAAAAGATACCCTTCAAATATCTTTTTTGTTTGTTTGTTTGTTTTTGGTTTTTGGGCCACACCTGGTGACGGTCAGGGGTTACTCCTGGCTATGCACTCAGAAGTCACTCCTGGCTTGGGGAACCATATGGGACGCTAGGGGATTGAACCTGGTTTGTCCTAGGCTAGTGCACGCAAAGCAGATGCCTTACTGCTTGTGCCACCGCTCCAGCCCCCCTTCAAATATCTTTTAAAAGGTTTATATCATTGATATCCTATCAACGAAGAAATGGCAACAATTTGATCTAAGAGCAGATTGTCTTACCTCACCATCTAACGATAAGACAAAATCAGAAGATTTGTCGACCTTTGATCTGTGCAAAAGCCAAGATAGCTATCTACAGATGACTGACTGTGACAACCATGACTGGGCAGAATGTACCCTAGATCCAATTTAAAAAAAAAAAAAAGCCCTAGTCTAGGGTTTGACCTATGATCTGAACAACCAAGATTTCTAATTCAACAACCAAGATCTCTAATACCAAAAGTCTGACTGAGACAACTGCAACTGAACGGGTCTTCTGGAAATATAATGAAAGATCCTATCCCAGGCTTCATCCTAGGATCAGCGCAATGACCAAGACCACGAACTACAGAAGACTGATTAAAACGACAGTGAAGGGGGGCTGGAGAGATAGCACAGCAGCGTTTCCCTTGCAAGCAGCCGATCCAGGACCAAAGGTGGTTGGTTCGAATCCCGGTGTCCCATATGGTCCCCCGTGCCTGCCAGGAGCTATTTCTGAGCAGACAGCCAGGAGTAACCCCTGAGCACTGCCAGGTGTGGCCCAAAAACCAAAAAACAAAACAAAACAAAACAAAAAAACACCACAGTGAAGGAACAGAACTTCTAGAACCGTAAAGAAAGACTTCTTCATAAGCTCCATTCCAGGCCCGGAGAGATAGCACAGCGGTATTTGCCTTGCAAGCATCCGATCGAGGACCTAAGGTGGTTGGTTCGAATCCTAATGTCCCATATGGTCCCCCGTGCCTGCCAGGAGCTATTTCTGAGCAGACAGCCAGGAGTAACCCCTGAGCACCGCCGGGTGTGGCCCAAAAACAAAAACAAAAACAAAAAAAAAAAAAAAAAAACAAAAAAAAAAGCTCCATTCCTTGACCTGTGTAGATACCAAGATCTCTAGATACAGAGAGAGGTCTGATTTTATCACCCATGATGAAGCAGATGTCTTCCATACACCACAAAAGGATCTAGGAGAGAGTAAATGAACATGCAAAGAGTCTGTAGTTATTCCCATGACAGTATAGTTCAAGGGCAGAGAAATCCTGTATATCTTAGGCCAAGGGAATTCCCTCTCTAATTTCCCCAATATGTACTGTGCTTAATCGGAAACAAAAGAAAAAAAAAAAAAAGAAGAAGAAAAAGCACAAAATAATTTTTATTTATTTTATTTTTATTTTTTAATTTTATTTATTTATTTATTTGGTCTTTGGTCTTGTTATTGTTGTTTTATTGGTCTTTGGTTTTGTTGTTGTTGTTTTCATTTTTTTTTGCACTCTGTTTTGTTCTTATTTCAGGACCATGATTATTATGTGGTGCTTGTCTTTATTGCTGTAGTGCACATTGATTTTTTGTTTGATTTTTCTTTTGGTATAGCTGTGGTGTTTCTCTTCCTTTTTCCCTTTCTTCTCTCAAACTGATGTTGAGAGCTTCTAAGGACACCGCCCATTTTCGGCTTCTTTGATTTTTACCGCATTTTATTTCTTTACTTCTCTTCAAACAGAATCACATAGCTTGAACCATCTTGCTCCACCTCTCAAATTGAGGGGGAAATAATGGAGGGTACCAAGACCAAACAGTTGTATGCTCACTAAGTAGTAATAAAAATGAGCGGACTTAAACACCAAACTCAAAGCCAACAACAAATGAATTGATACCCGATCTACAACAAGCTAGACACAGAGGAGACCACTTATACTAGCAGCCCGGGTGGGAAGAAAGGGGGATATGGGATGCATGCTGGGAATGGGGGTGGAGGGAGGTCAACTTTGGTGGTGAGAATTCCCCTGATTCAATGTTAATATATACCTAAAATATTACTGTGACAGATATGTAATCCACTTTGGTCAAAATAAAAATTATTATAATAAAAAAAAAAGGTTTATATCATGTGACCAAAGACTTATTATTCCTCTTACCTAGCAACTTATTTCTAAGTTATACTTAGGGAATAAAGTTTTTGAGTTAGGAAAAAAGGGAAGTAGAAGAATCACACAGAGAAGTGCTCAGGGATTACTCTTGGCTCACCACTCAGGGTTCACTCCTGGCAGTGCTCAAGAGACCAGATGGGATGCCAGGGATCGAATCCTGGTTGGCTGCATGCAAGCAACTTACCAACTGTACTATGCCCTGGCCCCTCCCAAGGGAGCAAAGATTATGTTTCAAAATACCTGGCACAGGGACTGAAGAAATAGTTCAAAGCATGTTTTGAAGTCAGGAGGTCCAGGTTCAATTGTCAGCACTGTGTTCCTATGCGTGACCTTTGAATACTACCAGATGTGGTTTCTCCCAAACCCAGAATGAAACATATATATTGGTATTCTTTCATTGCAAGCCTTCCAGTAATTCTGTCTACTATGTCTAGAGAAAGCTCAAATCTAAGCAGGAATGTCTCTTGAAATTTAAATTCTGTAATGAGGAAGAATAGCTGTTTTCAAAATACTTTGGAATGTTGACCCTTATTTCTCACAAAAATATGAAGGATGTAGTAAAAAATTATTTATGGTCGCATGAATTTATCATATTGTTTTTTTTATTTTATGAAGACAAAGAAGCAAAGAGAGATGCAGAGAGAGGGGACAAGGAGAAGTTACAGTGGGAAGACAATAACTCATAAACAGAATTCTCATTTTCAGCCAAAAAAACATTAAGAAAAATAAAACAAACACATGCACAATAACTTTGTCTCTCAAGTCCCCAGACTGTAGTACATTATAACATTTCTTAGCAATACACTATCATATTGTTAAAATTATAATATTTCTATTGTTAAAAAATACACAACTTTTTCATTCTTGTTTTCCTAATTTAACCCAATGTTCATTAAAATATAAAATGATTATTGGGCCCGGAGAGATAGCACAGTAGCGTTTGCCTTGCAAGCAGCTGATCCAAGACCAAAGGTGGTTGGTTCGAATTCCGGTGTCCCATATGGTCCCCCGTGCATGCCAGGAGCTATTTCTGAGCAGACAGCCAGGAGTAACCCCTGAGCACCGCCGGGTGTGACCCAAAAACCAATATATATATAATGATTATTAAAGTGAAAATAAAAAATTAAATACAAAATATGGTAGAACTTCTAGTCATATGAATATGACATTCAATAATAATCTTTGTGTTTTTATAAATATCCAGATAAATAATTCCCAATGGTGTTTTATTGAAGTAGTCCTATTTCCAGAACCTTCTAGACTTTAATACAAAGCCTTTCAGACCAGAGACATGCCTCAGCAATAGAGTACATTTTGCACCTGTTGTTTTAGCACACTATTGCAAAAAGAAAGAAAAGCAAAATTTTTTTGTTTTCCCTTCAAAATGAGCTAAGTGGCAAATACCTTCCAAATATCATAAAATTTTTAGGTGATACTTCTTGTTGTCTGTTTATTTAAACTGTCTGCCTCCTCCTATGTAAGCAGTAAATAAATAAATTCTTTATTTTTTTTTTTTTTTGGAAAGCTAAACTTAGCAGATCTTAACTCCATTTTCTGAGGGTTTACTAAAATGTCACTTTGATGGATGTTGAGTTTTCTGCTACAGACTTTATATGTTATCTCAAATTATCACAACTTCTCATATAGTAGATGGTGTAATGATTTTATATGTGACAAAACATTGACACTTAATTTTAGTTGTTATATGACAGAGTTCAAAGTTAAACCAGGGACACCTAAAAGCAAAGGCAGTATTGAGATTTTGTTTGGTGTGATTTGTGTTTTGATTTTTCACCAATCCTCCCAGTAGCATCACTAAACATACCATTTCCCATATTACAGGAGAAAAATAATTTATACCTGAACATGGAAAAGTTAAACCAAAGAATTTTAATCTATCAAGAAAATAGAAAGACACTAGTAATATAAAATAGAGAGAAAGAATTATTTATACTGGTTCTTTTCAAGTACTCAGGCAGGGTCTAGGATATTTAAGCAAATTATAATAAAAAATTTTTCAGGGGTAGGGAAGGTGGCGCTAGAGGTAAGGAGTCTACCTTGCAAGCGCTAGCGTAGGACAGACCTCGGTTTGATCCCCCGGCGTCCCATATGGTCCCCCCAAGCCAGGGGCGATTTCTGAGAGCCTAGCCAGGAGTAACCCCTGAGCGTCAAACGGGTGTGGCCCAAAAACCAAAAAAAATTTTTTTTTCATATTCTTTGACCATAGAATTAGTTCAGGGTTATGGCATTTACCTTCCATGTGGCCAACCAGGGTTCAATCCCAGGTTCAATTCATTTGGTCTCCTAAACATTGTCAGGAGTGATCCCTAAGAATCACTAGCCCCGGGGCTGGAGAGATAGCATGGAGGTAAGGCGTTTGCCTTTCATGCAAGAGGTCATCGGTTCGAATCCCAGCGTCCCATATGGTCCCCCGTGCCTGCCAGGAGCAATTTCTGAGCATGGAGCCAGGAGTAACCCTGAGCACTGCCGGGTGTGACCCAAAAAAAAACCACAAAAAAAAAAAAAAAAAAAAAAAAGAATCACTAGCCCCAAAACAAACAAAAATAAATTCAGGAACTGAAGCAATAGTATAGTGGTCAGGACATTTGCCTTGCATGCAGTCAATCTGGGTTCAAACCCCAGAATTCCATATAGTTCCCCAAATCTTTCAGGAGTGAACCCTGAGCACAGAACTAGAGGGAAAAGCCCTGAGCACTGCCAGGTGTGGCCAAAAAATATGTCTAGATATTCAGAAGAAAGAAGATAGCTCAAACAATTGAATGGGTATTTTGAATGCAAGAATCCAGGATTCAAATCCAACATGGTCCCCCTAGAAATGTCCGCAGGGCACTGCTACCCAGGCCACTGCTACCCAAGCATTGAGCCAGGAATAGCTAAAGCATGACCAGATTTGACCCAGCAACAAGTAAACAAAAATTCTTATTCCAAATGTGGAAGAGGTGTACCACATACCAACTACTCATTCCCTGCTGTCTCTTGGTGTTACCATGTCTCTTTCTTACTAATGACTCTCCCACTCATCCGAGAAGAGATTTTATGTCATTAAAGTACAGAAGCAAGCCTAGAATTCATTCTATATTGTGAAAACTGGCAATAGAGATAACCGGCAGAAAGGCAGGTCCTCTGTCTGTGTCATCAGGCTGGAGAAATCTGCCCCTGCTGAGTGTTTACCAACTGCGAGAGACTGTGTCGTCTGTGCGTGTTTTACTACTGTCCTGTGTCCTGAACCTCTCCTAGAGACTCCAGAAGAGCACGGCCACTCCACTTCGCTTCACAGCCATGAGCTCTTTTTAAGGAATGAACTCCACCATAACACGCAGAAAAAATCACACTCCAGGGCCCGGAGAGATAGCACAGTGGCGTTTGCCTTGCAAGCAGCCCATCCAGGACCAAAGGTGGTTGGTTCGAATCCCGGTGTCCCATATGGTCCCCCGTGCCTGCCAGGAGCTATTTCTGAGCAGACAGCCAGGAGGAACCCCTGAGCACTGCCGGGTGTGGCCCAAAAAACAAAAACCAAAAAAAAGAAAAAAAAAATCACACTCCAAGTGTGACAATGGGGAGACCTCGCAGACAAACAACATGCACAGAGAATAAAGATGATAGCTCTGATGACACCAAAAAAAAAACAAAAAAAAACATCTGATTAACCTCTCAGATAAAGATTTTAGAATAGAAATATGGAGGATCCTCATGAAAATCAAAGAAAATATAGCTCTAGCTGAACAGAACACAAAGAAATCAGAAATCAGAAAAGTCCAAACAAATAACAGATCTGAAAAACACAGTAGCTCAACTGAAAAATTCAATGGACAGCCTCTCCAGCAGGGTAACAACAGCCTAAGACAGAATCAGTGAACTGGAAGATCAAATCCATACAGCAGAAGAGATTGGGAAAGAACCTTAAGGCAAATGATCATACAATGGAAAAAGTGCTCTAAGAATGTGAGCAGATGAAAATAGAAGTCTTGATAAACTCAACAGAAATAACATAAGAATCATTGGAGTCCCAGAGGCCCAGGAAGGGGATCCACAGGAAGAAACAGTCAAAGACATCATCACAGAGAAACTTCCAGAGCTAAAGACTGCATGCAATCAAATCCTGCACACCCGAAGAGTCCCAGCTAAAAGAGACCCAAAGGGCCCGGAGAGATAGCACAGCGGTGTTTGCCTTGCAAGCAGCCGATCCAGAACCTAAGGTGGTTGGTTCGAATCCCGGTGTCCCATATGGTCCCCCGTGCCTGCCAGGACGATTTCTGAGCAGACAGCCAGGAATAACCCCTGAGCAATGCCGGGTGTGGCCCAAAAACCAAAAAATAAAATAAAATAAAATAAAAGAGACCCAAAGAAAAACACCCCAAGACACATCCTAGTCACAATGACAAATCCTACAGATAGAGATAGAATATTGAAAGCAGCAAGGTCAAAAAGGGAAATTACATTCAAAGGAGTATTCATAAGATTTACAGCAGACATGTCACAAGAAACTCTCAAGGCCAGAAGACAGTGGTGGGATATTGTGACAAGAATGAAATGGAGGCTTCACCTAGAATACTGCACACAGCTCGACTCACATTTGAAGGAAGGATACATAGCTTCACAGATAAACAACTCAAAAACTTCACAGATGCAAAACCAGCTTTTAAGGAAAAACTGAAAGGTCTACTTTAAGACAAGAGAGACCAACAAACACACCAAACTTATACACAAATACGACATTAAATCCTATTACAATCATCTCCCTTAATGTCAATGGTTTAGTCAATATCAATCGTTTAGTGCAGTCACAGAAATAATTACACTGAGAACTATCATAATAAAATGTGACTGAATGAGGGAAGTAGAAAGCCTGTCTAGAGTACAGGCCAGTGTGGGGTGGGGAGCAAGGGTACTTGGTATATTGGCCATGGGAATGTTGCACTGGTGAAGGATTATTTATTTATATATATATATATATATATATATATATATGTATAATCAAAAAGAAAAGAAAAGGCCTCCCAATTCTTACCTCAGGCTGTGTTCTTTACACTGACTGTATAAAAAGAGGATGTACAGTAAATTCACCCCATATACATCTCAACCCAGGCCCTTTGCCTGGTCTGTATTGTGAATTGGGGGACAAAAAAAAATCCTATGACAATCATCTCCCTTTTTTTTTTTTTTTTTTTTTTTTTTGGTTTTTGGTTTTTGGGCCATACCCGGCGGTGCTCAGGGGTTCCTCCTGGCTGTCTGCTCAGAAATAGCTCCTAGCAGGCACGGGGGACCATATGGGACACCGGGATTCGAACCAACCACCTTTGGTCCTGGATGGGCTGCTTGCAAGGCAAACGCCACAGTGCTATCTCTGTGGGCCCGACAATCATCTCCCTTAATGTCAATGGACTAGATGCACCAATTAAGAGACACAGAGTGACGAGATGGATCAAAAAGATGAACCCAACCTTCTGCTGCCTTCAAGAAACACACCTGAATAGTCAGAACAAACATAGACTCAAAATCAATGACTGGAGGAAAATCATCCAAGCAAATGACACCCTTAAAAAAGCTGGGGTTGCCATATTAATATCTGATGATACCAACTTTAAACTCAGAAAAGTTGTAAGGGACAAAGATGGACACTTTGTACTAATCAAAGGATATGAGCAACAGGAAGAAATCAGACTACTAAACATATATGCACCCAATGAGAAACCAGCAAATTATCTAATAAAATTATTGACAAATTTGAAAGAAGACATCAATAATAACACAATAACTGTGGGAGATCTCAGCACAGCCCTGTCAACAGTTGATAGAGCAACCAAACTGGAACCCAACAAAAATGTACTAGCCCTGAAAAGAGAAATGGAAGAAAGAGAACTAGTAGATATATATAGGACACTCCATCCCCAGAAACCTGGATATACATTCTTCTCCAGTGGACATGGGTCATTCTCCAGGATAGACTACATACTGGCACATAAAATACCTCCATAAAATCAAGAGGATAGAAATTTTGCAGGCTACCTTTGCTGACTACAAGGCTCTGAAACTAGATGTGAACTACAAACAATTCATTCTATAAGAGTTCTGGCCAACATGTACTAATATCTTAGAATTCTCATCATCTTACTTATAAATTAAATACTTTATAAAGAAATCTAACATGTCATTTGAAACCTTGGAGTTAAATGCAAAGAACTACTCCACAGATTGATGAGAAAAAAATGAGGCTGGAAAACTCAGTAGTTAGGAAGGCAAATGGAACAAACCACACCAAAACTTAGTGACTTTAAAAATATTTATTGAGGGACCGGAGAGATGGCATGGAGGTAAGGTGTTTGCCTTGCATACAAAAGGTCGGTGGTTCAAATCCTGGCATCTCATATGGTTCCCTGAGTCTGCCAGGAGTGATTTCTGAGCATAGAGCCAGGAATAACCCCTGAGTGCTGCTGGGTATGACCCAAAAACAAAAACCAAAAAAATTAAATTAAATTAAATTTAAAAAAAAGAACATTTATTGAGTTCACATTTCTTTTTTTTCGAGTTCACATTTCTGTGGATTAGCAATTGGGACTGAGGATAATAAGGCTGGCTGAAGAGTCTTCTGGGCTCTGCTGAGCTTTCTCACTAAGCTATAATATCTCATGCATTGTCTGACAACTGACTGTCAGTTGGAGTATTAGGAAGGAAGAAACCCACATGCCTCCTACCTTCCAACAATTTAACACAGTGGCAATCACAGACCACCAAATGCAGGAAGTATTATTACTCAAGCACCTTTTGCATCTGATTGTATCATGTTTGCTATAGACCACTTAACTAAATAAATAGTTCACCCAACTAACCAAAACTCAATAAGTGAACAAATATTCCATCTCTCTGTTGTTTGGGGGACCAACCCAGTGGTGTTCAAGGATTTTCCTGACTCTGGCAGAAGTTACTCCTGGCATAGTCTGGGACCCATATGAATGCCAAGATTGGCCAAGGATCAAGTCTAGTCTGGCCCCAAGATTCCAACTCTTAACTAAGAGAGCTACCAAACACATTTATAATCTGGGATCTGGAGAGATAGTTTAGCAGTTAGGGCATTTATTTGCCTTGTTAGCAGCATGTGCTGGTTCAATCTCTAACTTTACATTTGGGCTCCAGCACACCATTAGTAATTCCTGACTGTAGAGCCAGTGTAAAACCTGAAAATCAATAAATGTGGCCCAAAAACAAAGGAATCTGTTATCTTGGGGTCAGAGTCAGTCTAGAGGGTAGGATGTTTGTTTACCTTGCTCATAGTCGAACTAAGTTTGATCCCTGGCAGATTCCAGGTACCCCCATATGGTCCCCAGAGTTCAACCACAGGTGATCCTGAGCACAGTGCCAGGAGTAATCCAGAACACTGCTGGATGTAGCCCTAAAACAGGACAGAAAACAGGAAGGAAGGAAGGAAGGAAGGAAGGAAGGAAGGAAGGAAGGAAGGAAGGAAGGAAGGAAGGAAGGAAGGAAGGAAGGGAGAGAGGAAGGGAGAGAGGAAGGAAGAGAGGGAGGAAGAGAGGGAGGAAGGAAGGAAGGAAGGAAGGAAGGAAGGAAGGAAGGAAGGAAGGAAGGAAGGAAGGAAGGAAGGAAGGAAGGAAGGAAGGAAGGAAGGAAGGAAGGAAGGAAGGAAGGAAGGGAGGGAGGGAGGGAGGGAGGGAGGGAGGGAGAGAGGGAGGGAGGAAGGGAGAGAGGGAGGAAGGGAGAGAGGGAGGAAGGGAGAGAGGGAGGAAGGAAGGGAGAGAGGGAGGAAGGGAGAGAGGGAGGGAGGGAGGAAGGAAGGAAGAAAGGAGGAAGGGAGGGAGGAAGGGAAGGAAGAAAGAAGGGAGGAAGAGAGGGAGGGAGAGAGGGAAGGAGAGAAGGAAGGAAGGGAGGGAGGGAGAGAGGGAAGCAGGAAGGGAAGCCGGGAGGGCGGGAAGCAGAGAGGCATTAAGGGAAGCAGGGGGGAGGGAGGGGGGGAGGCAGGGAGGGAGTGAGGGAGGAAGAGAGGGAAGGAGGCAGAAAGAGAAGGAGGCAGGGAGGGAGGAGGCAGGGAGAGGAGGAGGGAGAGATGCAGGGAGGGAGGGAAGAGAACCTGGTACAGGGAAAAGAAGAATCTGCTTTTATTTTTTGTGCCCCAATACATACAACTACTCTCCCAGAAGGCTAGGATTTTGCATAGCTTAATTCCCCAGATATCTTGTGGGCTGACTTGTGAAGAACAAAGTGACCATTTCAAATGAAAGAATCTATATCTTTGTTTAGAACAAATATCTTTGTTTAAAAAACTTTGTTCAAAATATCAAGTCCTTGATTGTCAGATTTAAAATACAATCTGTCCAACAGCTCCACAAATACAATGTCTCTATAATTCTTTGGTTTTAGAAAAAAAGTTCCCAAGATTATGTATATATTCCACTTTTTTAGCTAATGGAGTCATCCTAAAGTTTTTATTTACAATTGTCTTATCAACAGAATTATAAAGTCTGACATGAATCAGAAATCACTAGCAGAAAATATGATAACAACTTTGGTACATAAATTTTACCTATTTGGTGTTGGAGAAACTGAACAATGAGTAGGGGACTTGCCTTAATGTAGCTGACACAGATTCAAGCCCTGGCATTTTATATGGTCCTCCAATCATTATCAGGTATGATCCCTGAGCACAGGGATAAATAGGATAAGTAGTAGGATGAGTCAAGATAAGCACTGAATAGCACCAACTGTGATCCAAAAACCATGGGGGAAAATAACCAGCTTCCATCTATTTGGGTTATTAAGAGACTTTGTTTACTTCCTGATTTTGACAAAATTTCAAAGTGTTGGACCAGTAATATTAGTAACAAATGACTTCTTTAATGGGTCTGATAGAAACCCTTAATCTCATTACATCTCCACTATATTTCCAAACCATCTGTTCGATACCTTAATAACTTCCACTCTTTGGTCAAGCTTCATAACTGTAGTGTCCCATCAATATAGGTTACTTACTTGGAGGAAGCAGGTACAAAGGCAGACACACACAGAGCAAATACAGACCCAGAGACAGACAAGAATAGGAGATGGATTCCGTTTATTGAAGCACAAGGCTTAGCTTAAAGACTTTTTTCGGGTAGAATTCTGCATGTAAGCATACAGATATTGCGTAGATACATTGAACAGACAGGAATACCTAGATAACAGAGCCCATCGTGAATGGGTCGGAATGTACATTTTGGGCAGGCCAGAGTGTACTGATAATGAGATCTATCTCGATAATAGGAACTTCTGATAAGTTAGACTCAGTTTCCCTGGGTTAAAATTCGATGCTCTTATTGTTTCTTTTCAAGCCTTAAATGGTTAAACTTACTTCTCAGGGCTCCTTGCTTTTAAAGTAAAGTTCTCTGCTTGTTACAAGAGCCCCAGCACAGGACAAGGTCTATTTTCTCTATGACAACATTTATGGGGCTGGAGCAAGTGGGGCGGTTTACCTTGCACACAACCAACCCAGGTTTAGTCCCCTGAGCCTGCCAGGAGTGATTTCTGAGCATAGAGTCAGAAGTAACCCCTGAGCTTCACGGGATGTGGTGCCAAAAGAGAGAGAGAGAGAGAGAGAGAGAGAGAGAGAGAGAGAGAGAGAGAGAGAGAGAGAGAGAGAGAGAGAGAGAGAAAAGAAAAAGATATCATTTATAATTAGCTTAATTCACTATATTTTTCTTGTGCATATCCAAACACTTAATATTTCCCTACATCTTAACATGATAATGTTTATAAATGACTCATTTTATTAGATTTTTTTCACAAACATCCAGGAAGCACATTGTCTTTTATTTAAACCAAGTAATTTACATTTACTTTATAAACAATGTGCTCAGAGCATCAGGAATACAGAGGAAAAGTATATACCAAGAGATATATAAGTCCTATTTATTCTAGTATCACTAGCAAAGCTGTAGACATGAAGCCTAATCACACAGTGACTAGTCTATCTCAGTTCACAAAACAGTGATAGAAACATGTATGGGAACTTTCATTTTAATATTTTCATTTATTTATTTAATATATTTCATTTTAATATTCAATAATAATGACTCAAGCCTCCATTGTGGTAATCACATGAATTACATTCACTGGAGAATACAGATCTCAATGGCTGATGGAGATCTTGAAGGAAGCTCATAAGGTCCAGGAAATTAGACTCCATGCAGGAGTACGCACACACAAACAGCCATGCGCCAGAGATAGCTTAAATGTACTCCTTAATATATGTTGTGTCCTCCTGACCTCAAAGTCCCACCTGTTTGTTTCTATTTCCTACATTCAGCTGCTTCCACCCTGGCTGCAGAGTTTAGCACCAAGTCCCATTTTAGAACAGTAACTGAGGTCCAGTTTGTTCTAACAGCTGAGCCATAGTGGTTCCTAGGGAACAGGGCTGGTTCCACTTGTTCCCAGTATTGGAACCAGTCAAAGATCAAAGAAAATTCCAAACTATCTGACTAACTGGTTTGAATCACAAGCACATGGGCATTGTCCCCTAAGTGTGTACATACTGCCAGAGTTGGTAGGTATGCTTCAGGCTGAACCAAGTACAAGCCTGTCCTTTGCCCAGAAAACTTGAATTCCATTGAGGGAGAGAGGCTCAGCAAGGAAGACGCAGCAGAGAGATAAGAGACAGGATAGATGCAGGAGCAGGAAAGAGGCTGCTTAGCTTATGAGCTACACTTGGTGGTTAGGGCCTTATAATAAAGCTGCATGTCTCCTGACTTCACCTGACTGCTGTGGGTCATTTCCTCGCCATTACCCTGATACTTACAGACCCACCGTAGGGGCTGCAGTTGCCAGAAGAGCCGAGAAAGGCCTCACCACCATCTATCCACTACCCTCTAGGGCTTTATAATTAAGTTTTAATACAATACCCAGTACAAGCCTGTCCTTCGCCTGGACAACTTAGATACTAGACTTGAGTCCAGGTCTCTCTTGGCTAGTTATCTTCATGTCTTGTGAAGCTGCACTCAGTGTAGTGATATCAGCAGTGATAGCAAGTTTGAGGTGAGAAGAACAATCTTGATTTCATTCCCTAACCAGATGCTTGCCAAATTGTAGAGACCCAAATAACAGGTTTTTGGGAGAAAATTGCTTCTTAGTGGTTTGGGGACAAAAGTGAGAAGTACAGAAAAGTATTTTCAGCTTTTCTGAAAACAAGAAAATTTATAAGTGAAAGCCTGCGACTAAAAACATAAACATAAACAAACAAATTAATTAATTAAAAAATTTAGAGTGAGAATAGTCATCAGATAGTCAAGAGATAATTCTTTTTTTTTTTTTTTTTTTTTTTTTTTGGTTTTTGGGCCACACCCGGCGATGCTCAGGGGTTACTCCTGGCTGTCTGCTCAGAAATAGCTCCTGGCAGGCACGGGGGACCATATGGGACACCGGGATTCGAACCAACCACCTTTGGTCCTGGATCGGCTGCTTGCAAGGCAAACGCCGCTGTGCTATCTCTCCGGGCCCAAGAGATAACTCTTGAGCTGAAAAGAAGGTACAAGGTTTAAAGTGTTTAGGACTGATCTAAATTCAATCCCTTAGAAATATGGTCCCCTGAGCATTGCCAAAAGTGACCCCTAAACACAGAGCTAGGAGTAAGCCTGAATACTTCTGGGTATGGCCCAGACTTCCCTCTACACACACATCCAAATGCAAAATAATGCAAAAAAAATATCTAAGTTTTTCCATTTCATAAGTCAAAGGCTTATTAGTTCCAACATCCAAGTAGGCATCACAAAAGATAGTCCCTAAGACATCAAGACAATGTAATACAACTATTTCTTTACTTAAGTACAAAAACTGTTTATACCTATTTATTGATTGAACATTAGGTTTGTGACTATTAGCCACTTAGACACTTTATGTAGCAAAGACCAGAGCAAACATCATAATAATAATTTTTAAAATCATACAGAAACATACTTCTTAGTAGAAAAAAAAAAAAAAAACAAGAAAGCTATGGTCTCTCAGTTTCTAGAATTAGGAAAACAGCAAGCAAGTAACAGTCAAATCATTCCAAGCAGTATGAGTCTAGTATTGACAACTCCAGATCCATGAGATAGCAATCTCAGCAGTATAAACTAGAGAGAAAAGTTACTGAAGAAGTTGGTAGGGTCAGTAACATAATAATCCCATAAAATATTTACATACACAACAACAGATTCTTTCCTTTATTAGAAATAAATTTCCGGGCCCGGAGAGATAGCACAGCGGTGTTTGCCTTGCAAGCAGCCAATCCAGGACCAAAGGTGGTTGGTTCGAATCCCGGTGTCCCATATGGTCCCCTGTGCCTGCCAGGAGCTATTTCTGAGCAGACAGCCAGGAGTAACCCTGAGCACCGCCGGGTGTGGCCCAAAAACCAAAAAAAAAAAAAAAAAAAAAAAAAAAAGGAAATAAATTTCCCGGGCCCGGAGAGATAGCACAGCGGTGTTTGCCTTGCAAGCAGCCGATGCAGGACCAAAGGTGGTTGGTTCGAATCCCCGTGTCCCATATGGTCCCCCGAGCCTGCCAGGAGCTATTTCTGAGCAGACAGCCAGGAGTAACCCCTGAGCACTGCCGGGTGTGACCCAAAAACCAAAAAAAAAAAAAAAAAAAAAAAGAAAGAAAGAAAGAAAGAAATTTCCCCACTGGTGTTTACAACTTTACCTCATTTTATTCAATTGGCTGTCTTCATTCACAAGATAATCATCAGACTTATTGGGAGTTGGTCCCCCTTAAGCATCCACTGAGATGACAAACAGCTTGCTTCTTAATCTATACTAGCATTGGCAGGACATAACATTTGACTCTGCCAGAATATAACTCTTGACTCTGCCATGCCTCTAGAAAGTTTGAATAGTTAATATTTCCTCTAAAACTCACTCTCTCTGCATGATATTTAGATGAGTAAGATTAGATTTGTCATCTCTTTTGCCTTTTGCTCTTTCACTACTGCCCCAAAGCATGGTGTGGAAGCAGACTCTCATTTTAGCTGCAAACCAAAAATTTCACACAAGGTAAGTCCTATATGCACAGGGTCAGAGAGACAGTGAAGCAGGCAGGGCACTTGCCTTGCATGTTGTCAACCCTTCTTGATCCCAAGTATCCTATATGGCTTACTGAGCCCAACAAGAGTGATCCTAAGCATAGAGCCAGAAGGCGGCCCTGGCTACTGCCAAGTATGGCTTCAAAACAAACAAAAATTGTGTGTGTTCAAATCAAAGTTTAAGTCAGGTTTTGCTAAAATGCTTAAAAGGTTGTTTCTAGCCATTGAAGCAACATCACATTTACTTTTACTAGCTGCTGACTAAATAGATCATGACAATCCACTTTTGTTCAGTCACAGAGTGAAAGAATGGTGAGAAGAGGAAGGACAGGAGAGGAAAAAAGCCTGAGAAGCTTCAGAGAGCTGGATTCAGCAGAGGACCTAAAGAAAATGTGGGGGGGGGGGGGGGCAGAATACTGTGAAAATGAAGACTGGTGTTTCTTTTTTTCGTTTTGTTTTGTTTTTCTTATTTGTTTTTCTCACGGGAGGGAAAATACCAGTCACAGAGCATAGAAGCTCTCTGCTGGTGAAAAACCTGTAGGCCTCCTGACAAAGTGTATGAAGATCGCCAAGTTTGAATTTGCCATAGTCTGTTAGATGAAAACGAAAGTCTCAGACATGTCCATCAAATTTGAATTAAGTAAAGTTGAGAAATAGTTTTAACTCTTGTTCCAAAATTCCTTTCGTTAATAGCAGTTTCTAATGAAAATGTAAGTGAGTGTATTAGAAAAATGCCTCCAGAAGCAAATGTAAGGAGGAAAAACATTGGAAGGGATACACCAATATATTCTTAACCAAGCTCCACTAATAAAATTTTTTTTTTTTTTGGTTTTTGGGCCACACCCGTTTGACGCTCAGGGGTTACTCCTGGCTATGTGCCCAGAAATCGCCCCTGGCTTGGGGGGACCATATGGGACGCCGGGGGATCGAACCGTGGTCCGTTCCTTGGTAGCGCTTACAAGGCAGACACCTTATCTCCAGCGCCACCTTCCCGGCCCTCCACTAATAAAATTAAACATAGGTTTTCTGATAACCAGAAGCTAAGGGTCACCTTGGAAATGTTTATGATCAAGACAATTAAACAAATGATGTGAAATCAAAGGTTATGACAATGGGTATAAAGTGAAAAGAAATAGTTCCTTTTTAAAAAAATGTGATAAGATTATTTTTGAGCTCTCATTTTCCTTTCCTTAATTTAAAATTAAAGAATTTAGGAGTTGGAGTGGTGGTGCAGCGATAGAGCATTTGCCTTGCATGGGCTGGCCTAGAACAGACCTTGGTTCGATCCCTAGCATCCCATATGGTCCGTTCCCCCGCAAGCCAGGAGTGATTTCTGAGCATATAGCCAGTAGTAACCCTTGAGCATCACCAGTGTGGCCCAAAAGCAAACAAACAAACAAAAAAATTAAAGAACTTAGATGTTCAATGATAGACAAGTCAATAAGGAAGATGTGGCAAATGCAACCACAAGGAATAATAAAATCAAGCAATTCATTATAACTTGCATAAAACTGGAATTTCATGTGTTATATGAAGTGTTACGTAAAGTAATTCAGAAACATAAAGATACTTTCTTATAGGAGTCAGAGCTAACTTACCTTTGAAATCTAGAATTACAAGATGAGAAAATGCAAAATATCCAAGAGAGATACCTAGGTTAGCCTTGATCCTTGACTTTAGAAAACAGAAGTCAAGAAAGGAAAGTAATCAAGAAGGGATAATTTACCATCTAGAACCTTTCATGAAGCAGTCAAGTGAGTAGTTTCATCTTTTCTAATAGCTAAGTAGTATTGCACTGTGCGGAAACTACATATGTTTCTTTATCAACTGATTCTTTAGACAATTGAACTGTTTACAAATCTTGGCTATTCTGAATAGTGCAGCAATGAACATAAGAGTGTAAATATTCTTTAAAAATATCATTTTTTGAGCTCTTGCAATAGATGCCATGAAGTAGAATCATTGGGTTATATGGAAGCTTTGTTTTAATTATTTTAGAAGTGTCCTGACAAATGATGTCACTGTGCTTACATTTGACCAGTTCCATGGACTCAATCTATTTTTGTTTTGTTTTGTTTTGTTTTTGGGTCACACCCGGCAGTGCTCAGGGGTTGCTCCTGGCAGGCTCGGGGGACCATATGGGATGCTGGGATTCGAACCACCGTCCTTCTACATCTAAGGCAAACGCCTTACCGCTATGCTATCTCTCCAGTCCCTACTCAATCTATTTTTAAAAGACATATATACCAAGACATGAAAAATCATAGTTACAATGACCATGCAGCTGAAAGCTGATAGGAAGAGAGAGGTGGCCAAATCTCCACCTGCTAAAAACATTCCAGCTGCACCCATCACCCACATCAGCTTTTCCAATGTCCCTGCTTCACCACACATCTGCTGCTCTCTGTAGAGCCACCAATCTAACCAAAACTCCAAGTATGCCAATATTTGATCTGTCATTTCCAGGACTTTTTATGGAGAAAATGCTGACACACTCCCCCACCTTTTGGTACTTCTGGGAAGCCTAGCAGCTGGAAACATGCTCTACAAAAAGCTGTAGTATCAGCAAAAGTGCTTGGAATTTCTGAACCTCACAGCCACATTAGTGACCACTAGAGAGCTTCAACTTTTTTAATACTGTCATCCCTATAGGAACACATCAATTTAGAAACCAGTGTGTAAGTGAAGCCACCTAATGTTCAGAAACAAAAGAAATAAGAGAATTATCAACTAGCAACAAAAGCTTAATAAACCTTCTGACAATGATTTAATGACATCATTGCAAGATACAATAATTTTCACATATTGTTGCTGTACACTTTTTTTGTTTGTGTTTCTTTTTGGTTTTTTTACACTTTTTATTTTTTATTTTTCACTCTTTTCTTTTTTTTTTTCTTTTTATCTCCTACTTACCTGGAAGCATATGTATTATGATCAACAATGTCAACTATGTGATAGTGGTCTTTAAATAATTTATATATATATATATATATATATATATATTTGGTTTTTGGTATTTGGTTTTTGGGTCACACTCGGCGGTGCTCAGGGGTTACTCCTGGCTGTCTGCTCAAAAATAGCTCCTGGCAGGCATGGGGGATCATATGGGACACGGGGATTCGAACCAACCACCTTTGGTCCTGGATCGGCTGCTTGCAAGACAAACGCCGCTGTGCTATCTCGCCGCTGTGCTATCTCTCCGGACCTAATTTATATATTTTAATGAAGTTTCCTTACTGTTTTTGATAGAGGCTGAGTCAAACAACATTCTCATTAATATTAGATGAGGTTTCCCCTCATCTCTAAGTAAACTGTGGTTTCTACTCTTTCCAATGTTTATGCATCTCATTTTTTGTCTTAATTGACTTCCCCCAATAAGTGGCAATGAGCCCATTTTCATATATATGTCTAAGGCCATCTGTTTGTGTTCTTTGAAGAAGTGTCTGTTCAACACAACTATCTTTTGGTTTTTGGTTTTGTTGTTGTTTTTTAGTTTGTGAGCCACTCTTTGTGGTGCTCAAGAGTTACTCCTGGTTCTGCATATGGGATGCCAGGGATTAAACCAGGATTGACAACATGCAAGGCAAGCACTCTACCCACTGTACTATCGCTCCAGTATTTTTTTTGTTTTTTTGTGAGTATTTTATATATCTTAGGTATTAGCCTTTGATCAGATGTTTGTTGAGTGTCAATATTCTCCCAGGCTAGAAGGTATCTTTTATTCTGTCATTGTTTCTTTTGTAGCATAAAAACTTAAGTTTTTGTAAACTCATTGTTTAACTTTGCTTCTATTTACTTGATCAATAGCATTGAATCAATGAAGATGCCTCGTAAAGCAAAATCAAGTAGAGTTCCACCTATGCTTTCCTTGATATAATTTATGGTTTCAGCTCTAATATATTTAATTCCCTTTTAATTAACTTTTGCATAAGGTATGAGATATGAATCCAAGTACTTTTTTTTTCAAGTGGCTAGCCAGTATCCCTGAAATCATTTGTTGAAGAGGCTTTTCTTTTTTTTTTTTTTTTTTTTTTTTGGTTTTTGGGCCACACCCGGTGACGCTCAGGGGTTACTCCTGGCTATGCGCTCAGAAGTCGCTCCTGGCTTGGGGGACCATATGGGACGCCGGGGGATCGAACCGCGGTCCGTCTCCTAGGCTAGCGCAGGTAAGGCAGGCACCTTACCTCGAGCGCCACCGCCCGGCCCCGAAGAGGCTTTTCTTAATGTACTTTATTTCCCTGTATCCTTTAATAAATATCAGCTGTTTAAATAGCTAAGAGACTGTCTCTGAACTCTCAATTCCAGAGTTGGTCCGAGAATCTACTTACTTTACTCCACAATATTGATTACTATAGCTTACTTTTATAAGTCTTCAGATAATAAACACTTGCCACAGAAATAAATATTTTGAATGTTGTTCTCTTGGTTTTTATTATTAGCTAGTTTCTATAATTCTTTTCACTAGAATTTAAGGCAAATTATAAGGAAGTAATTTTCAAGTACAAATCATGACCAAAACTTTGAGTGTACATAATACTTAAATATTTAGTTGCTTTCATTTTTAAGTTATAAAAAGTAAAGGATATGAAAAAAAGCATTCTATAAAGATGGAAAATGAAATGGCTTTTTATATCTTTGTCAAAGATTTAAGTTACTAACTTTTGATATACAATTTGATTTGAATTTACAACTTGTATAATAATGTGGTTTATCATATAAGTTTATGCATAATTCAAATATACTCTCAAAATCACATTTTAGTTTCTGAAAACAGAAGAAATAATAATTCATCTCCAAACACTTTTATGAATTTTGATTATATATACTTTGTTAGATCAATACATTATAGAATTAGTTTTCTTTAATATCTTAATATTGTATATGGATTTTTATGAGATAGCTAAATATCTCTAAAAGCATAGTCATAGAAAAAAAAGAAACAAAGCATAATGCTACAATTTAAATTTAGACGCAGCTTCACACTATTAGATTGATGTTAACTACTGGCTGAACTCTTTTAATCGGCAGTAAATTGAAAGAAGCAGTCTGTATATATTCCTAATATTTTTGTTCACTTGAATGTAAGATTAAAGTAAAACATGGAATCCTAGTAAAGCAATGAAACTGTTTATAGAGCCATTCTTACCGTTCTGTTGTTATCAAGATGTATTTATTTAATTTGCTTTAAAAATAAGCAAACTTTTTAGTTTTGTCCATTTCACTATTTATAAAGTGGAAAACAAATTATACCAAAAAGAATTTTATCAATCCCTCGCCCCAGACTTCCCCAAGTCCCAGCAGATACATACCCATATCCCACAACAGCCACCATATCAGCTCATGGTTCCAGCTCCATAGATTCACTAGTTTCCTAAGAGATACAAGCCACACTAGAAAATTCATGGGGACACTGGTCTTTGAGCTGAAAACTCTGGAGTGCCTTGGGGAGAGAAAAGGAAGAGTACCCACCCTGCCAAATCTACAGCAGCCACATTCACACACCACAGTCACTGCCATGTCAAAGGACCAACCTTACTGCATCACAATTAATCTCTGAAGAGACACCTAACCATCAAAATTTTCAGGCACACTGGCATTAGGCACTGAAAATTTTGGGATCTCATACCACTCTGAAAAGGGGCAGGAAGCCTCTCCCCTACTTTCAGAAACCCCAGCAGCCGTACTCATATGCAACAGCTGGGGCCATGTAAATTTATTAGCCTAGTTCTACAGATACTGGAGTTTCTGGAAGGACTTCTCCTATAATCCCAGTTGGATTACACCAAATTAGATGGAAAAGTAAAATGTAAGCTAACTATCCTCGATGTACAAAAAAACAACACAGAATGCCCAACTAGCAACAAATAGCTAAGTTAATGTCATAATTGTCATCAGACAATGACTTAATGACCCATTGTTTATGCATATTACAAATGAACTCTTACATTTTTTTTTATTTTTTGTTTGTTTGTTTGTTTTGTTTTGGGGCACACTCGGTGACACTCAGAGGTTACTCCTGGCTATGAGCTCAGAAATCACTCCTGACTTGGGGGACCATATGGGACACCAGGAGATTGAATGGAGGTCCGTCCTAGGCTAGCATGAGCAAGGCAGACACCTTATCCCTTGCACCACTGCTCCAGCCCCTTAAATTTTCTTTTTCACTTGGTAATTCCATTTGCCACTTAGTTATAACAAGCAATATAACATAAATTATTTTATGCTTGTCCTGTAGGAGAGGAATGATGGCCACTGGTAGAGGAATTATTACACTGATGGTGAGAATGGTGTTGAAACTTTGAATGCCAGAAACAATTATATGAGCAACTTTGTAAACTACAGTATTTCACTAAAATTAAAAAAAAAAAAAAGATCAAAAATGGCAAGAAGAATATTTTTAAAAATCTAAGATCTCTTTCATCTCATAACAGTTCAGTAATGTAGGGACGGGAGAGATAGCAAGGGGTTAGTACAAAATATTTGCCTTGCCAGGCAGAAGGACGGTGGTTCGAATCCCGGCATCCCATATGGTCCCCCAAGCCAGCCAGGAGTGATTTCTGAGCGTAGAGCCAGGAGTAACCCCTGAGTGTTGTCAGGTGTGACCCCAAAATAAAAACAAACAAACAAAAAACAGTTCAGTAATGTAGACAAGCCATTACTTATATAAGTTGAGCCCAACTAATTCTGTTAAAAATTGAGAGCAGCACTTGTCATATCTGTGCCCAGCCAGTTCCATAGGCTCTGTTTTCAAAAGAGATATAAACCAAGCTGTGAAAAATCATGGATACACCAGCCACGGAGCTGAAAGCTGTAAATCTCAGGAGTAGAGGGCAGGCCCAGCCCTCACCCTGCCAAAGAGTCACTCCTGTATCCATCACTATAATTCCTGCTTTGCCTATGGCCTGCCTTTGCCCCTCCTCTACAATTTTCTGCAGAGACACCAATCTGACCAAACACCAGGTATGCTATGTTTAGGAAGATATCCCCAGGACTTTTATGGAATATGGCCACTACCCCTCAACACCCCCCCCCCCCCGCCTCCTCAAACGTATAGAAGACCTGGCAGCTATAGCCATGCCCACAAAGGCAGTCATTATGTCTGCATTTAGCCAGATCCAGAGGCTCACACTCAAAAGAGATGTATACCAAGCAATGAAAAAATCATGGGCACGCCAGCCACACAACTGAAAAACAGTAGTCACAAAAGAAGAGAGTGTACCAAGTCCCTCCTTGCCAAGTTCATTCTAGCTGTACCCACCAACCACAACCACCATTTCAATAATGGCCCAGCCTCATCACTCAACCATGAAGCTCTGAAGATATGCCAAACCAACTAAAACTCTAGGTATACCAGTATTTGGGCTGGCATCTCTAGGACATTTTTAGAGTGAGTGTGGAAACCCTACCCCTGCCTTCTCCTAATTCTGGAGGTCCTGGAAGTCATAATTATGTCTCACAAAAGTCACAATATATCAGACATAGATCTTGGAATTTCTGGAATACATAACTGCATATGTGATCATTCAACAACTCTATATTTTTCAATACTGTCATCTGGTAGGAATACCAATTTAGACATCAATATAAACATCAATAGATTCAAAGCCATGTAATGTTAAGAAACAAAAAAATCAACTAGCAACAAATCTCTTATCAATGATTTAATGACCTCATTGCAAGATACAATAATTTTTCACAAATTTCTTATGCTAGACTATTTTTTTTATTAAATTTCTCTATTTAAACACCATGGTTACAAATTGTTTATTGTTGAGTTTCAGTCTTACAATGTACACCAGCCTTCACCAGTGTGTCCTTCCTGCCACCTATGCACCTATGTCTTCTATTTTCTAACTCCCTAACCCACGTTTATCTTTAGGACAGGAAATTTGCCTTTCTCTCTTTCTTTCTCTCTCTTTCTCTCTCTCTCTCTCTGTCTCTCTCCTTTTTTGACACTGTGGTCTGCACTATTGTTGGAGGGGTGCCTTGCCTGTTAGTTTCTCCACTTTCAGCCCCAAATTCTTGTCCAGAGTGATCAGTTCCAACTATCATTGTCCTAGTAGACCCTTCTCTACACTCATCACTCTGTAGTGAGCTTTTACCCTTGGCAAGACCTCCTGACCTTTGTCTCTATTGTTTCTGCTATATTTTTAAAATAATTTTTACACTTACCTGTATACAAGCAATATAAAATATATCATTTTGTGCCTGCCAAGTGAGTAGGCTTAGGAATATGTGGGAATCTGGTACAAATGTAAAGGGAATTTTATATTGGCTGTGGGATTGGTCTTGACACAAATGTATTATGAGCAACTATGTAATACCTGATCTTAAATAAAGTAACTTATAAATCAAAAAAAAAAAAGGAAAGTACTTTTTTAAAAATTGAGATCAGGGTGGAGAGAACAATAGTACAGTGGGTAGGGTGCTTACCTTACATGCTAACCACCCAGGTTCAATGCCCAGGTTCCCCAAACCCACCAGGAGTCATCTCTGAGAATAGAGCCAGGTATGATCACCACTGAATCACCACTGGCTCTAATCTAATAAATAAACAAATAAGTGAATAAATAAATGTGAAAGCATTATGGAGAGATAGTAATGGGAAAGGTACTTGTCTTGTACACAGCTAGACCAGATTCAATTCTTAGCATCACATATGGTCCCCAAGAGCACTCCCCAGAAGTGATCCCTCACCACAGAGCTAGAAGTAATTCTTAAGCAAAGTTGGCTGTTATCCAAAAAAAAAATATCAAAAATTTTAAAACAGTGGTAACAAACAGAATTAAATATTGTTTTGAGTAAAAAATGTATCAACAAAAAGCATGAACAAAAGCCATGTCTCTTAATTCCCAATCCAGTTTTATTTTCACTCTCCACATTATGACTTATTATGTCTATAATATTGAATCTCAAATCCTCAAGTTTCTCCAGACTTTCTTTGGATTCTTTTACAAAAATTCTTCACATATTTATAATGATTCAGCATGATTTCTTTCATCCAAGTGATCACATTGTTTACTAAAATTTCAGCTTTATGTATGTCAGCCACCCAGTGTCAAAAAAGAACAAGTACATCCAGACATTTCTATAGAGAAGTATAATAGTATGCAGATTCTGCTTTACAACAATAAAACAAAATTATTACAGAAGCTCCAGAGTCTTTGAATGGTCAAGGATAATAGATATCAAAGGCAATCCCACAATAGAAAGTGCATGAAAATGAGAAGTCAAGGTTTGGGAAGGACATTTATTGGAGGAAACACACCCAGTGGTGTTCAGGGGTTACTCGTACCTCTGTGCTACAGATGGGATCACTGTGGCATTGGTTAGGGGACCATATGGAATGCTAAGATCCAATCTAGGTCTGCCATGTGCAAGGCAAACGCCCTACCCCCGTACTAATATTCTTGTCCCAAGGGGATTTCCTTCCCTACTCCCCAAGGGGATTTTTTTTGTTTGTTTGTTTTTTTGTTTTTGGGCCACACCCGGCATTGCTCAGGGGTTACTCCTGGCTGTCTGCTCAGAAATAGCTCCTGGCAGGCACGGGGGACCATATGGGACACCGGGATTCGAACCAACCACCTTTGGTCCTGGATCGGCTGCTTGCAAGGCAAACAGCGCTGTGCTATCTCTCCGGGCCCGGGGATTTTTTTTTAATAAAAAATGTAAACAGGGTGTGCTGATTTCAAAATGCTAGAAAAATTAAAGAGTAACAGAAAATGAGATACTAAAATGTGTGTAAAGAAGCAAAGTAAGAGGATCTGTATTCAGATTTTTCCTGCACATTTTTAGCTAGAAGTTAACTGGACAGTAAAATGAGTCACAAAAAAGAATTAGTATAATTTTCAATTTTGTAGTCATTTAACAAAATCTCTAGCTAGAGATTTGGAGTAATCTATAGAAATCAAGTTCCATCAAGTTGCAATGACAAATTAAAGAGAAGAGTGTAAAGCAAGATATCCACTAGGAATAATGTTAGAAAAGCATTATCATCTAAGTAGGTTATTACACCCTTCACTATATCTAAAAGCACCTATTCTTTGTAAAGCACAACCTAGTAAAATAAAAATGATGACATCACAAGAATGAAACTCTTGTACAATTAATGTACTATTACAAAATATGAAGAAAAGTGAATTTCAGAGATGAAGTATAGAGTATGGAATCTCTGAGTTATCCATTACAGTGAAATCTCATCTTTGTTAGAATGTCAGTCTCAATACATGGTCAGAAATGTAGACCAGTGGCTCTCAAAATTTTTATTAGTTTACATGTATTAGATAGAAAACTTTCTCATAAACGTGTAATATATGTTACAGAAACTTCTAGGCTCTTTCTCTATACATACTCTCTCTCCAACCAAGGAAAGCTTTGTTAATACAGGAATATTATAAAAGACATTTATAGGGGCCTGGAAGGTGGCGCTAGAGATAAGGTGTCTGCCTTGTAAGCGCTACCAAGGAACGGACTGCGGTTCGATCCCCCGGCGTCCCATATGGTCCCCCCAAGCCAGGGGCGATTTCTGAGCACATAGCCAGGAGTAACCCCTGAGTGTCAAACGGGTGTGGCCCAAAAACCAAAAAAAAAAAAAAAAAAAAAAAAAAAAAGACATTTATATTAATAATATTTTATATTTCACATTTGAAGCAACTTACCAATGTTGAGTGCTTTATTACTAATATCTCCATTATTGATGACCAACTTCAAACAAATTACTAAATTTATCAAGCCTTTAGTTAAGCAATAAATATTGCTAAAGATTATGATTTAATTACATCTTATGGTCTGGAGCATATTATAACTTAGGGAAAAATTAGTAAAAGAGGTTGGTGTATACTTACCAGCATAAAATTAAAGGAAGTTTTTTTTTTTTGGTTTTTTTTGTTTTTTTTTTTTTGGTTTTTGGGCCACACCCGGCAGTGCTCAGGGGCTACTCCTGGCTGTCTGCTCAGAAATAGCTCCTGGCAGGCACGGGGGACCATATGGGACACTGGGATTCAAACCAACCACTTTTGGTCCTGGATTGGCTGCTTGCAAGACAAACGCCACTGTGCTATCTCTCCGGGCCCAGGAAGTTTTTTTTAAAGTACTTGCTTTTTCCTTATTTTTAAAAGTTTGCTTTTAAACTATCCTAGGCTCAAAACTTCTACCTCATTATCATAATATTTTGCAAAGAGAGATAGTAGAGTGAGTAGGGCACTTGTCTTCACAGACAGACTGAGGATCAGTCCCCAGTATCTCATATGGTCCCCAGAGCACCAACACAAGTGATTCTAGTGCCCCAAAATTAATAATAATAATATCTTAGAGACCAAAGAGATAATACAAAGAGCAATATGCTTGCACTTGCCTTGCATGCAACTGACCAGATTTCTATCCCAGCACAGCGTATGAACCCCTGAACTCCTGCACAAAATAAGGAGTAAACCCTAGGCAGTCAGGTGTGGCTCAAACCTGCCATCCACCTCTCAACCACCACATACACAAATAAAGAATATTCTGTAGAGACAAATACCAGTGGCCTCATTCATCTTGGTTCTAGAGAGAGACGAGGCAAGATACTAGACAATGTTGAATAGTGAGAGACCATTGGCCTTGGATATCAAAAGTTAGATTATCTAGCATGGGAGAGAAGTAGTGGTAAACCAGAAGAAACATAGGAACAGTGATGGAGAGTTTCAGGTACTCTGATGGTAATGGATGCAATAACTTTATACACCAGTATCATAAACAGTAATATTTTATAACTATCTTACTTAGATTTAAAAATAATTATAATTTTTAAAGAAAACATAAAATAAATTGTAGTAAAGACATCCTGGCCCTGCTAGATTTTTTGCATGCTTCAAGGAAATTAATGCTGAGTTTGTCAAAGTCCTCTTTTATTTCTAAAAAAGTTATTCTATTCTTCATGTATTTGAATAATCATTCTCCAAACATCAGTTCTTTCCAAAAAATATAAAATTGCATTTCCTTAAAAGCCTTTAAGGGTAGTTGGAATTGTAATATGCCCTATCAAAATGACAAAAGATAGTACAGAGTGTAGGGCATTTGCCTTGTTCACAACCCACCTATGTTCAATCTTCTGAATCCCATATGGTCTACAAAGCCTCTCAGGAGTAATATCCAAGCAGAATCAGGAGTAACCCCTGAGATTCACTGGATGTGGTTCAAAACAAACAAAAATATTAATAGCATAAAAATATTTTTGTGGTTTTTGGGTCACACCCAGCAGTGCTCAGGGGTTATTCCTGGCTCCATGCTCAGAAATTGCTCCTGGCAGGCACAGGGGACCATATGGGACGCCGGGATTTGAACCGATGACCTTCTGCATGAAAGGCAAATGCCTTACTTCCATGCTATCTCTCCAGCCCCAGCATAAAATATTTTTAAAACCTTAATAAACCAAAACTTTTAATTTCCCATTGGCTTATAATGTTATATAATTTCAGGTTTGGATCCTATATCAATATGTGTATTTTTTACCATTATATATTCTATTTTTACCATTATCTATTTTATCAATATTTATATGTGCATACCTTAAAATATATATTTATCACTGACATGCCATCACACTACTCCTCTACCAATTTCTCAAATTCCCTTCTCCTACCCCTTGGGTATCCAGCATATTTAGGCTATTAGAGTAATTTTTGTTCTGTGATGCCTGCTAACTTGCTTTTGTTATTTATATTTCATATATAAGTAAAACCATCCAGTAATTGTTTTTTTTTTCTTATGACTAACTTCACTTAAAATAATCAACTCCAGTTCTATTCAGTTCTATCTGTTGTTCAAAATGGAGATTTCTCTATTCATAACTCATTAAGTCAGGGGTCTCAAACTCAATTTACCTGGGGGCCACAGGAGGCAAAGTCAGAGTGAGGCAGGGCCGCATAAGGAATTTCACAAAAAAAGAAGTCCTCAAACGTCATTATTAACAGTTTTAATTATTTCTTCTGAACATCAATAGAACATTGAGTGAAGATCATGAACAGTTCTTCTGAACATGGCATCTTTTGCCTATTCCTTGCTACCAGAGACTTGACAGCGCTTCTTCTTACAAATCTGAACCACATTTGGCTTTAGAGAGGAAGCAGTTGAGACCCTCAGTATGGCTTAAAGATGATCATCATTAAGTCTAGACCTGTACTTTGACTTATTGAAATTCAACATGGAGAATAACTTTTCACACAAATATGTGCTTCCAAAAAGGCTCATGGTGCACTTGAACATTCGGGAAAGCTCAGGGAAGTTTGGGGGCAATTCTCTCAAAAATTGCCCATGCATGTCTGCTTTTCCACTAATCTCCCTGAACTTGGCATTGTGATCAAAATTGCATTGCAGGTTAATGAGCTCCATTTGAAGCACAGGAGGGGCATCTTGCACATCAAAGGAAAAGGGGTCCACAAAAATTTGGAAAGTGGCTCTGTGCTTTTTGAAGTCTGCAAATCCGTGATCAAATTCCTTCTCCAGCTTAAAAATAGCATCAACATTATTTCTCACCACTGAATGGTATGCCTGCATCCACAAGTTCCTTGCATGCTGAGAAATGACAAAGTGTTTGTCTGAGAGAGCTGGGATTTCCATAACACAAGTTTTGTGGAGAATGCTCTCACATTGTCATAGGCAGTACTGATAAGATGCCCCGGGCCTTGTAACATCTTGTTTAGTACATTCAGCTTATGTGCGATGTCAACAAGAAAAGCTAAGTCCATGAACCATTTGTGATCACTCAACTCAGAAACAGCGTTCCCATCCTTCTCCATGAAGGCTTTCACTTCTTCTCTCAATTCAAAAAATCTTTTCAGGGGCCTGGAGAAATAGCACAGTGGTGTTTGCCTTGCAAGCAGCCAATCCAGGACCTAAGGTGGATGGTTTGAATCCCGGTGTCCCATATGGTCCCCCATGCCTGCCAGGAGCTATTTCTGAGCAGACAGCTAGGAGTAACCCCTGAGCACCGCCGGGTGTGGCCCCAAAAAAAAACCAAAAAAAAAAAAATCTTTTCAGGACATTTCCCCTGCTGAGCCAACGTATCTCGGTGAAATAGAGCACATCCCCATATTCTGACTCCATTTCCTCTAAAAAAAACGCATGGAACCTCCTGTACTTTAAGCCCCTGGATCTGATTTGGTTGATGCATTTCACAACAACAGACATCACATTGTCACACAGCAGGCATTTACTACAAAGGGCCTGCTGATGGATAATGCAGTGAAGAGCAATGGCCTTCTCTACACCCTCCTCTTCAAGTTTTTTTTGAACAAGTGCCACCAGTCCATTTTTCTTCCCTGTCATCGATGGCACTCCATCGGTTATTATTCCAACAAACCTCTTCCATGGCAAACCTGCACTCTCAATGGCATCACACAGATGTTGAAATACCTCATTAGCGGTGGTCTGGCCATGCATTAGAATTATTGTGAGCAGCTCCTCTGTCAATTCAAAATTCAAAATTGCAATCAACACCATAAACATAAATTGTGAGCTGTGCAGTGACTGTTATATCTGTGCCCCATCAAGAGCAACTGAGTATGCATCAAAACATTTGGCTTTCTCTCACAGTTGATGATAAATGTCACTTGACATATCAGAAATGCACTCTGCCACAGTGTTGGCAGAAAGGCTGATTTTGCTAAACTGACCTTTCTTTTCTGAACAGATAATACTTGCAGCCTGTAACATGCATTTTTTTTTAACAAACTCTCCTTCTGTGAATGGTTTCCCTGCCTTAGCAATCATCTCACTAACCATGGAACTAGCTTCGACTGATGCAACATTCTCTTTGGTTGCTTTCTTGAAGAAATCTTGTTGCTCATTAGACATGCTTTAAGACTGGCAATACACTTGGCTCTCTCATTTCCTTGACATTTTGCACATTCTCAGCATGTTTAGTTGAATAATGAGTTTCAAATTGTATTCCTTGTGCACTGCAACTTTCTCTGAGCAAATAAGACATGTGGGGATGCTCCTGTGCTCAACAAAGAAATACTGCGTCTCCCGCTTTTCCTGAAATTGTCTCTGCTCGTCATCAATCTTTCTCTTCACTGCAGGCTTTGATGAAGTCATGATGAAGGTATGACAAAATCTAATTCTGTAATAAACTTCTCTCCCTTCTCTCCCTTAGGCCTCCGATAATGCAAGTGACAGCGGGCAGGAGCAGCGGAAATGACGTCTGCGCTAGGCACAAAGTATTCGCGATTATTTGTTTACCGAATATTCGCAATAAAAATCGCATTAGTAAGAAAAATATCGCATTAAACATTTGCATATCCCAAATGGAACTGCTCGGGGTATGTGAATGTTTTATGCGATTTTTTTCTTACTAATGCGATTTTTATTGCGATTATTCAGTAAGTGGATAATCACAAATACCGTGATATTTGAAGGCCAGTCACCAGCCACAAAATGTTATACAGAGGGCAGCAAATGGCCCGTGGGCCGCGAGTTTGAGAACCCTGCATTAAGTAGTCCCTTAAGCTATTTTGTTTTTGTTTTTGTTTTTGTTTTTTTGGTTATTTGGGTCACACCCATTAGCACTCAGGGGTTACTTCTGGCTCTATGCTCAGAAATCGCTCCTGGAAGGCTCAGGGAACCATATGGGATGCCGGGATTTGAACCACCAACCTTCTGCATGCAAGGCAAACACATTACCTCCATGATATCTCTCCGGCCCCGACAATAGTTTTTTAATTCAGGAATCTATTAATGGACATTTAAATTGTCTAAAGCAAATTTGATTGACACTTGAAACTTTTGTTCATCAGGAATTAGTCTCAGAATGACACAGACTAATATATATAAGGACAGTTCAAACATTAAGTTTGTCTGAACATCAATCAGTGAGCTTATAATACAATATCAATATCAATTCAAACATGTAAGCCACTTTTGAGAGATATGAAAGCCAGTTGGTAAAAACATCAAAATTCAAAAGGTACATGAAGAGCAGAGGTTGGGATATTTCACACAACCAATCAGCAGATATCCTTAAAGTATTAAGTCATGACAATTTCCTACTCTGATTTTGCAGATCTTTTCCTCTACATCTAAAAGATCCTAAAGTGTTATATACTTTTATCTTCTGGGGAAAATTTTTTGCTGGCCCTTTTATCTACCATATTTTCCAGCGTATAAGACAACTTTTTTTTTATTGTGGCCAAAGTAAATTACAAATCTTACATAGTGATATTTAAGGTACACAATGACAATAAATGAGGGCCTTTCCACCACAAGTGTTGTCCTCCCTTCATCCCTGTTCCCAAGCATATATCCCTTATCTCCCTCCTTTATCCCCCAGAATGCTAGTGTAACTAAAAGCATATATGTTACCACTAATGTAAACCTATTTTTGTTTGCAGTTCCAGATATTTTTACTAGTGATTTCTTAAAGGTTTGGAGTCAAAGGAGCACTGTAAAAACAATGTTAGTGTGGCAATTATCGTTTGCATGGGCCCACCAAAGTATGGGGGTCATGGAAAGGAAAAACTTTGGCCTAAGTACAAGGAATTTTTCATAGTCTCTATTGTTGATCCCATGTTTCTGTATTGAAGGTCCTGGAATCTGTATATCCTACATTGAAGTCAGGATGGTGCGGAGCTGCATCTAATTTCAACTCACAATTAACGGGCAATGCAGAAAGCCCTGACCAGTACGCAGGTCGTTGTTGTTGTTTAATCTTCTCATGTTAAGGGAAGACTTTTGAGTAAATCGATGTCAGAGCAGCAGTAGGGTCTTCCCTGGTAGAGGACTGCTTCCAGGTGATGTCATAAACAAAGTTGGATGTTTCATAGATGATTTCCCTGGTTCAGGGGAGACTGGAAAATACCCAAACCTCTGAGGCTTGTGACAGGTCATCATGTCAATGTTCAGGGTTTGTAAGGTTCCATTGCACCACAAGATTTGTGTGTTCCTATCTCTATTAGATAAGAACCTATTTGTATGTATAATATTTTCCATTTTAATATGCCCATGCAAACAAGAAATAATGCCACCTGGCGTTATCAGCACCTTAGGGGGCCGCAAGATCAAGTCCAGCAATCCTCGTGACCTGGTTCAAACATAAGGATTAAACTGAGGGACTCTTTCACCAAAATTCCTTATTGAACAGTTCACAGCAAGATTGGAGCCTATGGGGATGCTAGAACAAGTCCAACAATCCAATTGACTTGGTTCTTATATAAATGTTAAATGGAGGGACACTTCTACAAACTTCCTTATTTAACAAATAACAAAGGGAAGGAAGAATAGAGAGGGACTCTTTCACCAAAATATCTTATCGAACAGTTCACAAAGAAGAGAAAAGATAAAAAGTGGGGAAAATAAACTACCTAACTTAAGACAGTGGACTCCATTGTCACCGTTCATGGTAACTAATCAGAAACTTAGTATGGTAGCAATCACAGTTACACAATGAAAGAAGGAAGGAGGCCAAGAGGCCGCTGAGAGTAAACAAGTAGGTAAAGAGTACTGGCCTCTTCCCAGCCTGAGAGTCCATCCTCTCATTTTTATTTTGAAAATAATTGGTACCCCACCCGAACTGGTCTCTTCCCAAACTGAGAGTCAATCCTCCCATTTTTATTTTAAATATATATGGTACGTGCGGGGGCGCTAGCCCCCGAGCGGTTTTTGAAATGGAGACCAATGAGAAAAAAAAAAAAAATACCAGTGAATGTCACGACATAATGTCCCGACATACACCAGTGCTTCATCGGCCCGCCATTCACCCCATGTGTCCCCCCCCCCCTTAGTGTCGGGAGAGAAAGGGGGAAAGCCTGAGGACCACGATACAGTCCACCTGAGCCAGCAACCAGGGAAGTCCTGGAGTAGGGGGGAAAATAGAGGAACAGCTGGAGGAGGCCTGCCAAGCCTCCCAGCACCCCCCAAGCTAGGGAGAATGCCATCCAGCATGGGGTATCTAAGACGACTTTTGAAACAACCAAAAAAATAAGTCTACCGACGGGGGTCATCTTATACACCGAGTATACCCCGAGAAATGTTTCAATATGCCGCTAAACGAAAATTGTCTGAATATTGCCACAAAACGAATTTTCCAACTCGATCCTGCACCAATCACTGCAAGGCTGCTCGGACCGCCTCTCTAACTCAGCCAATCCAAGCAGGTTTTAGATGCATGCAAATTAGACGATGTTCTGTACCCGAATCTACACTGTCAAAAGCCTGCTCAGATTGGCCAGAGTCAGAGAGGAAGTCTATTACAGTAGAACCTTTGAACCTTTGCTTGTTGTGATTGGCTTACTGTGAAAGGTGCAGTTGCAGCACAGGAACGTTCTGTCTGATACAGCGAATATAGGGCTAAACCTATGTTTTAACTGCAAAATTAAGGGGTCATCATTTGGACTGACATCACCGGTATTCTATTCTTTTCTGGTTGTATTTTTTTTGGCCAATATATTCTATAAAACCTAAGCTGTTTTGCTTAGGTCATTATTCCAACCTTGAAGTTATTGTTAGGAGACAGATTTTCCACAGTTTTTGGCTATAATGAGTGATGCTGTTATGAATTTGAGGGTGTATTTATCCTTTCAAATTAATGCATTCTTACTCTTTGGATAAATACACAGAAGGTACTGTTGGATCAGACAGTATTTCTATTTGTTGTTTTTAAATAATATCCAAATTAAAAAGTTCTCTTTTTTATGCATTTGGCATCCTATATTATCAAAGTTGTATTTCAACTCTCAAGAGAAAAATATTTATTCAAATTTTGCTAATACAATAGATTTTTTAGCTATAGGATTAGTTTTAAAGGAATAAAATATATCTAAGTATTTGAATCCATGAATATAAATTCTAAGGTAAAATTACTCAAATATTAGAATTTTTATTATGAAATCCCCTGAAGATTTATGAAAACAAGTTCAAATAAATGATTTTTACTTGAACTTGTTCTAAGGTTTGAGTTCAAAAAAGACTATTAAATTACATAAAATAGAGGTCATAGCAAATAATACATTCCATTCTCTTTAGTGAAAATAATTTATATAAGTATTACTTGTACAGAAACCTATAAAATTTTGAACCAGGCCATTCTTTCTTGTTTCTTCTTAAATTTATATATATTTGGTAAATATAAATATATTTTATATATAAAATAATCAGTATAAATGTTTGTCTTTTCTTCTGATTTTAAACTAGTAGATATTAGTTTATCATACACTCTTCAATATCTTCACACATAAAGATCAGAAAAGTGGTAGAAAGGAAGGATAGAATAGTGCTAAGCCATGTTTTAAAATTCAGAGAGGAAATTTCTAGTCATATTTTGTTTATAGATGAGTCGTCTGTTTTTCAAAATGATTACTTGAAAATCTATAGAAGTTCAATCTATTCAATACTTATTCGAGTTTAAGGTGCTCCTATGGTATTATTGTACTGTATAACTATACTTGGTCTAATCATTAAGAATTTATAATCACAGGGCCAGTGAGATAGCACAGCGGTAGGGCATTTGCCTTGCACGTGCTGACCCAGAAAGAACCTGGGTTTGATTCCTGCCAGGAGCAATTTTTGAGCACAGAGCCAGAAGTGAACCCTGAGTGCCACTGGGTATGGCTCAAAAACAAAAACAAAAAACAAGCAAACAAGAAAATTATAATAAAAAATGCAGTCACCAGGCCTGCACCTATGGCTGTATCTGCCATGCAGCTGAGGGCTGGCAATCTCAGAAGGAGAGGGCAGGTCAAGTCCCTGCTCTACTGAAATCATGCCATCTGCACCCAACACCCACAATCACTTTATATATGGCCCTGCTTCACCACTCTTCTATGGATTTCTGCAAAAAATATCAATCTGACCAAACCTTCAAGTATGAAGGTATTTGGGCTGACATCACCAGGACGTTTATGGAGCGGGTGCTCCTATGGTAATATTGTACTGTGTAACTATACTTGGTCTAATCATTAAGAATTTATAATCACAGGGCCAGAGAGATAGCACAGTGGTGGGGCATTTGCCCTGCACATGGCTGACCCAGAATGAACCTGGGTTTGATTCCTGCCAGGAGCAATTTCTGATCACAGAGCCAGGAGTGATCTTTGAGTGCCTAGCAGCCAAAACACATCCCACAAAAGCTGCAGTATGCAAACTAATGCTTGGAATTCTTGGACCATTGGCAGTGAATTTTTTCACAACTCCATTTTTGTTTTATAGTGTCATCCTTATAGGTATACACCAATGTGTATCTGAAGTCACCTAATGTTCAGAAACAAATGAAGTAACAAGAGCTTCCTAAACCTTCTGACAATGACTTAATGACCTCACTGGATATACAGTAATTTTCACAAATTACCTTATCACTATACTTCTTTTTTCTTTTTCTTCTATTCTTTTTTATTCTTTCTTTTTTGTTTTTGTAATTTTTTTCTCCCACTTTCTGGAAGCAAATATATTCAACCCACTATATCAACTATGTGATATGTGCTCTTTAAATAAAGAAAACTTTAAAAAAAAAAGAAGTTATAATCTATAAATTTGATCATAGATTCCTGATATACCATATTTTTCATTGTTGTTGTTGTTGTTGTTGTTGTTGTTTTTGGGTCACACCCGGCAGTGCTCAGAGGTTACTCCTGGCTCCATGTTCAGAAATTGCTCCTGGTAGGCACGGGGGATCATATGGGGCACCGGGATTCGAACCGATGACCTTCTGCATGAAAGGCAAATAAATGCCTTACCTCCATGCTATCTCTCCGGCCCCTATACCATATTTTTCATACCATAAGATGCACTTTTTTTCACCAAAAGTGTGTCCTATGGAGAGAATGCCATTTGGAGCTGAAGCTTGAGTGCAGGGAAGGAGAACATCTAATAACTATGTACATCTTATTTACATATGTACATAATATGATCAGCTGTGTCTTACAGAGCAAAAAATATGGTAATCTATGAAGAAGACATAGCACAGTGGTCAAGCATGCAAGTTTTGCATGTGCAGGACCCCAGTTCAATTCCCAGCATAGCATGTCTACCCCAGCACCTTGTGGTCCCTAGCACCACAGAGCCCAAGCAGCACTGTATTGTTGGGTCCTGACACTTTATCATCAAACTCAGTTAAATATCAATAGACACCCTAAACAATGCTTAGGAGACATCAGCCCACAAAATAAATTTATAATCAAACCAAAAGAATAAAATGTTTATTAGCTACTTAAGTCCTTTAAAGAGTTTCTTCTTTATTTTTCTTGGTGGGAAGGGGCTCCTCAAACTTGCTCCAGGGATTGTATTTAACACTTGAACTGACTGCTGTGTCAAGGCTTAAATTCAGGAGTTTGGGGCCCGGAGAGATAGCACAGCGGCGTTTGCCTTGCAAGCAGCCGATCCAGGACCAAAGGTGGTTGGTTCGAATCCCGGTGTCCCATATGGTCCCCCGTGCCTGCCAGGAGCTATTTCTGAGCAGACAGCCAGGAGTATCCCCTAAGCACCGCCAGATGTGGCCCAAAACCCAAAAAAAAAAAAAAAATTCAGGAGTTTGTAGAAGCTCCACATGACTACCATTTGACTACACCCCTTCCCCAGCTTGCCTCAAAAAAATTTTAAGGGGCCGGGCGATGGCGCTAAAGGTAAGGTGCCTGCCTTGCCTGCGCTAGCCTTGGACGGACCGCGGTTCGATCCCCCGGTGTCCCATATGGCCCCCCAAGCCAGGAGCAACTTCTGAGCACATAGCCAGGAGTAACCCCTGAGCATTACCGGGTGTGGCCCAAAGTAGAAAAAAAAATTTTTTTAAACTCTAAAATACTCTATCCCAAATATACATAGCTTCAACTTGCAAATGGGATAAATGTCTTATAAGAGTTTATATGTCATTTAGAATTCATAATGTATCTGTCTTATGGAAACAATTATTAAAATGAGGCGAGGTTTGCAGACCAAAACTAAAATCTTAGAAAATCATATAAAATTGAGATTTTTGATCAAGCCCCAGTTGGTAACACAACCAATGTATTAACACAATTTGAATCATTAGCCTTCTGAAGAAGAATACAATTAAGTTATATATTTGTGGTCCATAAATAGATCCAAGAAATCCATTGACTGCCTGAAACATTAAGGCACTCAGCTTTCAGTGAATTAGAAAAGTGAGTGACATTAGCAAGTTAGTGGGATTGAAATTCCAAGCCAGGGATTGGAAGAGTAGGTAGAACATTTGCCTTGCACACGCCTACATAGGTTCAACTGGGCATCCCAAATGGTCTCCACAGCACTACCAAGAGTAATCCCTGAGCATTCTTAGGTGTGGCCAAAAATCCAAAAAGAAGCCTGAGCAGAGAACTGCTATACTAATTAAAGCTATTAAGGTTCAAGCTGAAGTCTAAAGTCAAGAAAAAGATACCAATTAGTATGTATAAATCTTGGGTCACGAATTTAAATTTTGACTTATCTAAGTATAGAGTTATAACTGTCTCAAATTGCTATCTCAAGGTGTAGTGACATTATTGGAATTTATCCCATTCTTTAAAGATATTCCAATCATAATCATTATTATGCTCTTCTCCCTACAGAAGAGCAAAACTGTTCTGTTAAAGCATGAAAATATAAAATTTTCATGGGTTTATTTCCCTTTGGAATTCTGTTCAATATATTTTGCTTCCACAACTGCAAGAAAGTCCATTTCTGTTTTTTGATATCTTATTAAGACTAAAGTGCTGATTTTTAGGCTCTAGAACTTAATTAGTAAATTAATGTTTTCAATATTTGCACCATGGATATCTGTAGACCTATGACATTTCAAGGTTTCATTTGAGTCCAAGAATTATATGACTAGGGCCCGGAGAGATAGCATAGCGGTGTTTGCCTTACAAGCAGCCGATCCAGAACCTAAGGTGGTTGGTTCAAATCCCGGTGTCCCATGTCTGCCAGGAACTATTTCTGAGCAGACAGCCAGGAGTAACCCCTGAGCACCACCGGGTGTGGCCCAAAAACCAAAAAAAAAAAAAAAAGAAACAAATAGAAAGAAAAAAAATCCAAGTCAATGTCTCTCACCCTCCCCCCAGAAGCTAATAAAGCAATACTTGCACCAAAATACCTTTATAAGACCAGTAGAACCCACGTAGTATTTATAGCACATGAGAGGAGCACAAAAGAGAAAATTTCCTTTGAGGATTGTGACACTTTATCTCTTCAATCACTCCCTCAGGCCACCCAGACCTACTCCTCTGCAATTTTCCCCCAGGGGAAATATGTCCCTTGAAGCCTCATCTCAATCAGAGCACTGAGGGATTTAGCATAGTTAGAACAACTTGGAAGAAGAAAGAATGAAAGAAAGAATGAAGAAGAAAGAATGGATGATTTCACTAGCAAATTCCATAAGACATTAAAGAATTAATAACAAGCACTCTCAAATTCTTAAACATTTAAGAGTAGGAGACGTTTCAAACTCATTTTACAAAAACAGCATTATTCTGACATCAAAACCAGACCAGGAGCAGATGAAGAGATAGCACAGCCGTGCAGGGGTCCTCAAACTTTTTAAACAGGGGGCCAGTTCACTGTCCTTCACTCTGTTGGAGGGCCAGATTATAGTAAAAACAAAAATTGTGAACAAATTTCTATGCACACTGCATATATCTTATTTAGAAGTGAAGAAACAAAATGGGAATAAATACAATATGTGGCCCGTGGGCCTTAGTTTGAAGACCCCTGGCCATAGGGCCTTTGCCTTGCACGCAGTCAACCCAGGACAGACTTTGGTTTGAATACCCGCATCCCATATGGTCCCCTGAGCCTGCCGGGGGCAATTTCTGAGCACAGAGCCAGGATTAACCCCTGAGCTCCTCCAGGTGTGGCCCAAAAACCAAAAACAAAAATCAAAAAACCAACACACAGACAAGGCATGACATAAAAAAATGTTTTCAGTTCAGTATCAGTGATAAATATAAATTTAGAAATCCTAAAAATTTATATAAGCAAACCAAAGTCAATAGTATATTAAAAGTATTGTATGCACAATTAAAGTGAAATTATCCCATAAGGTTAGTACAAGCATATCAATAAATATGATCTTCGACATTAATATAATGAAAGTGGCAGTTGTATGATCAGATAGTAAAAGTTTTGACAAAATTCAACATCCTTTCATGATTAAAAAAAAAAAAGCAACAAATTCACTTCAACATAAAAAAGACCATAAATTGATGCTCACAGCTAGCAGCAATCTCAGCAGTTAAAGTTAAAGTCCTCAAATAACCAGGAACAGAACAAAACTGTTTACTCCACCTCTCTACCAGAGCTAATACTCTCTAACTCAGGGATCCTCAAACTTTTTAAACATGGGCCAGTTCACTGTGTCCCTCAGACTGTTGGAGGGCTGGACTATGCTTTAAAAAAAAAAAATAACTATGAACAAATAAATACTGAAAATATCTTATTTGGAATTAAAAAAAAAACAAAATAGAAACAAATAACAACATTAAAAATTAATAACAAGTAAAGTTAAATCAACAAACTGACCAGTATTTCCATGGGACCTAGGGGCTTGTTTTATGCGTGCTGTAGTTTGAGGACGCCTGCCTGAGACTGAGAGAAGTCAAGAGACAGAGAGGAACCTCAATGGTAGCATAGCGCTAAGCCTAGGGTGTTTGCCTTGCATGTGGTCGAATTGGGACAGATGTGGGTTCGATTCCTGGCATCCCATATGGCTCCCTGAGCCTGCCAGGGACAATTTCTGAGTGCAGAGCCGGGAGTAATTTCTGAGAGCCGCTGGGTATGCACCCTCCCCCCAAAGGAAAAAAAAAAAAAAAAACAAGAAAAAAAGAGAGGAGAGAGAAAGAGAGAGGGGGGGTACACATCCCACACATGTGCCGGGTATGCCCCCCCCCAAAAAAAAAAAACAAGAAAAAAAGAGAAGAGAGAGAGAGAGGTACACATCCCACACGTGTGCACTGTAGGCCTAGGGCATTCTCCTGATAAGCAGGACAAGCCCCAATGGCAAAAACACCCTGCAGGCTGGATAAATGTCCTTGGCAGGCCGCATGTGACCTGCGGGCTGTATTTTGAGGACCTTTGCTCTAACTCATGATAAAAAAAAAAAACGGTCAAAAACATTATAGGGGCCCAGAGTAATAGCACAGCGAATAGAATTTTTGCCTTGTATGGGGTTGACCAGTTTTCAATCCCAAACCTGCCAGGAGTAATTCTGAGGGAAGAGCCAGGAGTAACCCTGCGCACTGCTGGGTGTGGCCCAAAAACAAAACAAAATAAACGGGCCGGCGTGGTGGCGCTAGAGGTAAAGTGTCTGCCTTGAGAGTGCTAACCTAGGACGGACCGTGGTTCGATCCCCCGGCATCCCATATGGTCCCCCAAGCCAGGAGTGACTTCTGAGCGCATAGCCAGGAGTAACCCCTGAGCGTCACCGGGTGTGGCCCAAAAAAACATAAATAAATAAATAAATAAATAAATAAATAAATAAATAAATAAATAAATAAAAATAAACAAAAATTTTAGAAATTTCATAGAGGAGAGATCTTTGGTTAATTGAGTAATTGTTTTTACATGCAATAATATATTTGTGTGTTCACAAAAGTTGTCCAATATAACAACATATTCTTTGTCTCTAAATTGGATTTCCACTTGCTTACATTTGGGGTTATTGATAAGTTAGTTTTTGGTTTTATTGATTTTGTTTTTTGGTTTTTTTTTTTTGGTTTTTTTTTTTTTTTTGGTTTTTGGGACACACCGGCAACGTTCAGGGGTTACCCTGGCTCTGCACTCAGAAATCGCTCCTGGCAGGCTCGGGGGACCTTATGGGATGCCGGGATTCGAACCACCGTCCTTCTGCGTCTAAGGAAAACGCCCTACCGCTGTGCTATCTCTCCGGCCCCTAAGTTAGTTTTTTTTTTAATTTTTTTATTAGCACTTTTTAGTGAATTTAAGCTGTGTAGTCATCTAAAGAATCCCCATGTGTTCAATACATGTGTCATTTAAGTTTTTCCCCCAATAGTTGCACTAACAGTGGGAATAATCTGAAACAGAAAAGGTCTGGAAACAGGATACAAGAATAACAAAAGTTCCAGCACATCCTATAGGCCAGGTAAGAGCTGACATTTTAACCTGTATTGAGTAAATTGCTACTTAGTGTTGCTTTTCAAAACATACAAATATTATCCTACAATCTTTTTTTTTTTTTTTTTTTTGGTTTTTGGGCCACACCCGGTAACGCTCAGGGGTTACTCCTGGCTATGTGCTCAGAAGTTGTTCCTGGCTTGGGGGACCATATGGGACACCGGGGGATCGAACCGCGGTCCGTCCAAGGCTAGTGCAGGCAAGGCAGGAACCTTACCTTTAGCGCCACGGCCCGGCCCCTATCCTACAATCTTACTTGGAGGAAATTTAATATAGTCCCAGTATCTACAAGAAAATGTTACTTTAAGTTTTTCTGGGGCTGGAACGAGAGCACAGCAGGTAGGGTGTTTGCCTTGAACACAGCCACCTTGGATGTAAAACTCATATGATAGCCCATAAGATCCCCTGAGCCTGCCAGGAGTAATTTCTATACAGAGCCAGGAGTAATCCCTAAGCACAACTACATGTGGCCCAAAAAATAAACCAAAAATACAATGTTTTTCAATTTAAAATTTTATGACCTAATTTTTCTAAAACTTGATTATTTTATCTACAGAGGGAGTTCATATAATAATTAATATTGTAAGTATAATAATTGTATTAACATTAAATTAAATTCTAAAAATAAGTTTTTAATAATGATGACTAAGATTTGCCATAGAAGAGGAATTCCCAATGACCTTTATCACCAGGGCAAGGGAATAAATTTAGTCTCTTCCATCCTTCCCCTAAAGGACTTGACTTAAGTCAATTACTCAGCTAAGAAAATAAACAATTCAAGTGCTTTTGAACTTGGGGTATTAAAATATCATTATATTATTATATATTATATATATATATGTATTAAAATATCATTATATTATTATATATATATTATATATATGATTCTTGAGAATCATCCAGTGGTTACCTATGCTGTACCTAAATGCATAAATATAGTGGATATACTGAATAATTATAGAATATCTATATTGGTTATTTGGAGAGTGAAGTAAGACCTATGTAGCAAATGACAATTGAAAACCTCTGAAATATCCCCTTACCCAACTCTATAATTTAAGTATTACACCCCTGAATGAGTGTACAATCAATGGGTGTACATCAAAGTGCCACCAAAAAGTCTAAATGATGCAGAATTGTTGGTTCTTAGCCTATCCTCATTTAATTTAACTAGCCCATGCTTTTCTGGATAATGGCACTAAAGAGAGCCTCAATTAAAAGATAATTACAATTGCAGCTGTGGTGCCAGATGTAACCTCTTTGCTAGAGTTTATTGGCTCTAGCTTTGGGTACATACTACACTGTCATTGTTCTGGCGAAAAAAATTTTTCATCCCTTTTGGAAAGAAAATAATTTGCTTTAATTAAATTAACTTGAGCATACACATGTATAAATTCAATCTTTTGGGGCAGAGATGGACACCCCCAAAATGGTGCCCCAGGAATCATTCCTGGGGGTGCTTAGAGATCAAACTTGGTTGATAGCAGAGTAAGTTCCCTATACACTGTACTCTCTCTCTCTAGTCCCTAAATTTACAGTCTTAACAAAAGCTAAAAAAAAAATTATTTTGCCCTCTGACATCAGAGACCTAAAATAATCATTTGGAAAAATATCTTGGTTTTCTTTATTAATGGTAATCAAACTGGATGAAAAAGGAGATATAGGTGAAAGGCATCCTTATAACATATGCAGAACAAATAGAGACAAAAATTATAGAAATTTTCAGGAAGATAACATGTAAGTAATACGCATAATTTTAGTATTCTGGAACAAGACATGCTTTCTAAGCTAGAGAGCATATTATTATTTAATTTCATCTAAGGTCAATATCTGGAAAGACATGCCTACATTTTCTTCAATATATGTTATAGAAACAGGTTTCATATTCTTTAATGCATTTTGAGTTAACCTTTGTATATAATTAATTTTTGTATACAGCATGAGATAGTCAGATTTTCTTCTTTCTCTTTTTATTTCTATCTCTTTTGTTCATTCACTCTTTCTTATTTACTTTCTTTCTATATTTTTTCATGACCTATGTAGCTTTACCAGCACAATTTGTTAAAAAGACTCTGCTTCACTTTATGCATCTGGCCCCTTTGTCATAACTTAATTGACAGTACATCTGAGGTTTATCTCTTTGCTCTTAATTCTATTTCATTGTTCTGAAACTGTTTTTATTCAAGTATCATGCAATTTTGATTATAATAGTTTTGTAATAAAGATTAAAGTCTGAGAACATAATGCTTTATACCTTCCTTTTTCTCAGTTATTTTAAGAGTTTTATGGTCCCATATAAATTTTAGGAAGGCTTGTTTTATGTCGTCGAAAATGCCATGGGAGTTTTATGGGAATTGTGGTAAACTATTTTGTGTAAAATTATTGTTTTTAACAAAGTTCATTCTTTCTATCCATGAACAAAGAATATGATACCATTTCTTTGTATTCCTTTCATTAAAAGCTATTTGTAAATTTCATTAAATAAGTCCTTCACCTCATTTTCTTTATTTTTTAGATATAAATATATATTTAAAGTCACCTGATATTATGAAACAACACAAATAACAAAATGATCAAGCAGCAATAAATATCTTAGTAAACCTTCTGATAATGATTTAATAACCTCATTGCAAGTACAGTAATTTTCACAAATTTTTCTTTTCTTTTTGCTGCATATTTTTTTAAATATTTTTTATTTAAACACCTTGATTACAAATATGATTTTGGTTGGGTTTCAGTCATGTAAAGAACACCCCACTTCACCAGTGCAACATTCCCATCACCAATATTTTTTAAATTGATGTCTAGATATTTTATTTTCAGAATATTGTAAATCAGAACATATTTTTAAATTTTTATTTTCTACATAATTGTTACATATAAGAATGTAGCACATTTCTATTTTGTAGCCTATTTTATTGCATAAACTTATTGTTTCTAAAAGTCATTTAGTATAGTCCTTAGGCTTTTCTAAGTAAAATAGTATGTCTTTGGAAACTAGTAATCTTCTGACTTCATTATCAATCTGAATTCCTTTGGTTTTTCATTATTGATTAATTGTTGTGTCAAGGACTTCCAAACTGCCTTAAAGTAGGAAGAAAAGTAGTCATCTTAGAGTGAGAAAGATAATACAGTCTATAAGGTGTCACATCCCACTCAGGAGGGGCACACACCAGAAGGTGTAGTGCTCTCCTGAAAAGGAATTATTTGCCAAAAAGGCCCGCTTAGAGCAGTCAAAATCAGTTGACCCTTTGCGTGGATTGTTTGACCATAATTCTAAAGTGACTGTAACTATCTCTCTCTTTATTTTTAACCAATATTAAAAATCAAGCCTTAGTAAATTCTTTCTAACAAAGGAGAACAGTACAAATCCCGCCAAAAGTCTCCCATTAACCAGCTCTTGTAATTTTTGCTACTTTGGCGCCAAGATCAGGTTTTTCCAAAAACTTAGCTCATAGTAAAACAATTTTCAGTTTTCCCCTGCTTACTCAAAACAAAGTAATTTTCAGTTTTTCCCCCAAAACTCTAAAACATTTCTCTCTCTTCCCACTTCCCTGAAAATTATCTGTTTCCCCTTACTAACCCAAAACAAAACTGCCTTTTCACCTTCAGTATCGGTTCTTTAATATGCTAATTTAAGCCAGGGTCCTTCATTCTTTTCCCAGTTTCTTTGATGTCAAGAATTTGCACCCTGCATTCCAAACCCCAACCTTTAAAAGTCACTCAGCTCAAAAAATAAATTTGTCTTCGTCTTTCTAGACGAGAGTCCCCATGCATTCTGTATGGTCTCATTCATTTTTACAATATTGTTCCATCTATTCGCCATTCCGTGTACCCACTCTCTCCCCGTGGGGATTCCCGAACTCCACGAAGAATCTGTTGCAGGATGCAACAGAATTGGCTTACAGCAATAAGGTGTTTGTCTTGCCTGTATCTGAGCTATAGTCTAACCTTGGCATCTCATTTGTTTCCCCAAGGACTGCTAGGAGTAATCCCTGTGCACAGAGCCAGGAGTAAGCCTTGAGGACAGCTTGATGTAACTCCCCCATCAAAAATAAATAAATAAATAAATAAAGGTGGGGCCGGGAAGGTGGCGCTAGCGGTAAGGTGTCTGCCTTGCAAGCACTAGCGTAGGAGGACGTGATTCGATCCCCAGGGGTCCCATATGGTCCCCCCAAGCCAGGAGCGATTTCTGAGCGCATAGCCAGGAATAACCCCTATGCGTCAAACGGGTGTGGCCCCCCCCCCAAAAAAAGTGAGTACCCGTTCCTAGTGCCTTACCTTAAAAAAAAACTTTCAGTTTTTCTCCATTATAAATTATGTTAATGGTGGATTTATTATAGATGGCCATTGTAATTTTCTTGTTTTGTTTTGTTTTGTTTTTGTTTGTTTTGTTTTGTTTTTGGGTTACTCCTAGCTGTCTGCTCAGAAATAGCTCCTGGCAGGCACGGGGGACCATATGGGACACAGGGATTCGAACCAACTACCTTTGGTCCTGGATCAGGTGCTTGCAAGGCAAATACCGCTGTGCTATCTCTCCGGGCCAGGCCATTGTAATCTTGACATAAACAACTTAAATAACCTTTTTCAATATATATATATATATATATATATATATATTTAAAGCATTCTCAAAACTTTATAGCACACAGTTGTTAAGAGTAGATGAACATTCCTTTTTACAAAAGACTTAAATATGGCCAACAGAATGTTCATAACCATTAATTATGAGGAACAATTTAAATCAAAATGACAAATGAAGTATAATCTCACATGAGAAAGAATGGTCTATATCAAAAATTCGGGCATTGGTCCAGTTCCATAGACTCACTCTTTTCTTGAAAGAGATGTAAACCAAACTATAAAAAATCGTGAGTACACCAGCCACACATTTGAAAGCTGGCAATTTCAGGAGAAGAGGATGGCCTAAGTCTCTGCCCTGCAGAAGCCATGCCTATTGCATCCATCACCCATAATCACTGTGCTGCCTATGTTTCTGCCTCACCACTCCTCTACAATTCTCTGGAGATACCAATCTGACCAAATGTTAGGTATACAAGTATTTGGGTTGATATCATCAGGGCTTTTTTGGAGTGAATGCAGGCACCTTCATTCCCACCCCACATCTTCCTTCTTCCAGGAGAACTGGCAGTAATAACCACACCTACAAATGTAGTCACCATGTTCACACTTAGACAGCCCCATAGATTCACTCTTTACTCGAAAGAGATGTAAAAACCATGACTTGAAAAATCTTGGGTACACAGGCCATGCAGCTGAAAGCTGGTAATCTCAGGAAGAGAGGGTGGGTCAAGGCAAACCTGCTGCATCCATCATCCAGAATCATTGTTTTGCCTATAACCCTGCCTCACCACCCCTGTATAGTTTTCTTTGGAGACATCAATCTGACCAAACTTCAGATAGGCTGGTATTTGGGCTGATATCTTGAGAGCCTATTTGGAGTGTGTGCAGGCACCATCCTCTGTATCCTCCTTCTTCTGGGAGGTCTGGCAGCTGAGAACATGCCCCACAAAAGCTGCACTATCAGTACTAGTGTTTTGAGTTCCTGGACAACTTCACTTATTTAATGGTGTCATACTCATAGGAACACACCAATTTAGATGCCAGTGTGTAGCTGAGGTCACTTAATGTTTGGAAATAAATCAAACAACAAAATAGAAAGCTAAGAGTAAGAGCTTACTAAATGTTCTGCTATTGTCTTAATGACTTCATTGCAGATAGAGTAAGTTTTACAAATTTGCTTGCCACTTTGTTTCTTTTCTTCCTTTTCCTTTTTACTTTTTCTTTCTATTCTTTTGTTTTGTTTTGTTTTGTTTTGTTTTGTTTTTAGGTCACACCTGGCAGTGCTCAAGGGTTACTCCTGGCTCCATGCTCAGAAATCACCCCTGGCAGGCACAGGGGACCACATGGGATGCCGGTATTCAAACCACCATCCTTCTGCATGAAAAGCAAACACTTTACCTCCATGCTATCTCTCCGGCCCTTCTTTCTATTCATTTTAATAACTTTTCTCTTACTTATATGAAAACAAATGTATTTCCTAATGACTTCATTGAATGTCAATAATTTTCACAAAGTTGCTTGTAACTACTTTTTCTTTTTTAATTTTCATTCTTCTCTTCCTTTTTCTTTTTCTTTATTTTTTTCCCACACCCTCAACACAAATTATTCCTTTTAATTTTTATCATGTGCTTTTCTCACTGGCTTAAGAAATATCTCATTGCTATCTTGATTTGGATTTCCCTAATAAAAAGTGGTGATGTGCAGATTTTCATATGCCTATTGGCCATCCATTGATCTTCCTCAGAGTCTGTTATTTTCCTCTCCCTATTTTTTTTAATTTTTTATTTTTAATTATGAGAACAAAGATGCAAAGAAAGAGGACAAGGTAAAGTTACAGTGGAAGGACATCACCCATAACATAATTCTCAGAAGTCCCCTTGCTGATATTCTTTTTCTTTATTTTTTTAAATAACTTTGCTCTCACTCAACAAATGTATTCTAGTCAACTATGTCAATTATGTGGTACATATTCTTTAAATAATGTTAAAAAAGTTGAAAAACCATAGCTGCTGAGATGATGCAGCAAGAAAATAAACTTTTTTTTCCTGCTGGTGACACTGTTGTTAAATTCAGGTTCTTTGGAAAATGGTTTGTTAACTACTCAAGAAATTAAGAATAATGCTTCTCTTGCCATAAAGAGTGGAGAGTGCAGTAAGAGTAGAAAAGGATCTACTATGAAAATGACATGCATGGCAGCCCTTCTATAATAGTAGTGCAAACCAAAGTGTCTAAAACAGGGGTCTTCAAACTACGGCCCGCGGACAACATGCGGCTCGCAGAGGAGTCTGATCCAGCCCGCCAGCAGTGAGCGCTGTTTGGTTGCCAAGATACCTGCCAGCATATACACTCAATGTATATCCAAATATCAGGAACCATGCACTCAAACTGGTAACCATCTTTGGTAGCACTTATGCCTGTGAACAGACTTTTTCAAGAATGAAACATCTGAAATCTCCAACCAGATCAAGATTAACTGAGCCCACTTGCATCACTTGTTACGGCTGGCAGTGACAAATATGGAACCGGACATTGACCATCTCATTAGTCAAAAGCAGGCCCACAGTTCCCATTGAAATACTGGTGGTGATCTGTTTATTTATAAATGGTTTTCATTTTAGTTATATAAGATATGTGCAGTGTGAGTAGGAATTAGTAGCTCATATAGTCCGGCCCTCCAGCTCTCTAAGGGACCATAATCCGGCCCCCACTTTAAAAAGTTTGAAGACCCCTGGTCTAAAAGGAGAGAGAGAGACAGAGAGAGAAGTAAAATGCCTGCCCCAGTAGCAGGTGAGGGGGTGTGGGTGGAAGGTAAGAAGTCATCAGGGAGGGTGAGAGGGAAGCTGGAGACATTAATGGTGGGAAATGCACCCTGGTGAAGGTTGTTGTATACTGTATTACTGTAACTCAATCATGAACAACTTTATCTGTGAAAAAAACTATAGTATTAACAACCTTGTGACCATGGTGTTTAAATAAATAAAAAAATAACAAGTTAATAAAATAAAAAGAACAGTGCTTCCCTTTAATACTGAAATTCTATTTCTGGATTTGATCTCCCACTCACCAAAACACAACCACACACAGACACACACACACACACACACACACACACACACACTAATATGAAAGGACATAGGCATACCTATTTTCAGCATATTATTATATATAATAGCCAAAGTCTGGGAACAACCCAAGTGCCTAAAAACTTATAAGTGGATAAATTGCAGTACATTTACATACTGGAATACTACTCAGCAATGACAAAGGATAAAATTTTGCGATTTGCTGCAATTTATATGGAATTGGAGGAAGTCTTATTCAGTGAAGGGGATCAGAAAGAAAATGTCAAACAACAGATAATATCACTCATATGTGGTATATAAATAGACTAAGCAAGGGAATAGACAGCCCCTAGTGGAACCTCTTCCGAGGTAATCACTAGAACTGTGATCTAAGGGTAATGGGGGCCAGGAGAGCATTGGAGAGGAGATCTTAGAATAATAGTTAAAAGATAAAGGCTTTTGGTGCTCATAATGTAGCAGCACTGCCTATACAGAACAGTGATGTTAGCTCTGTTCTTTAAAAGTTGATCAATAATTTCAAAAGAATGTATTATGTCTTGCAACTGCCTGCACAAAGAAGAAATTATATTGAATGAATTAAATTCCTCCTTAGGCATGAAAGCAACATACTACACATTGGCAAATACTATCCTACCCACTTACCACCTACCATAAAAAATTTAAGTGGAAATCAAAGCAGGAAATACTTGTATTCTTGAGTCATATGAGCTGGCAGATCCTTCAGTAGTAAAGGTATCACTAATGGATAGATAATAAGTAAAGTTAACTAGTTAACTGCAATATCCTCAAGTGAAATCCTAATATAGATCCCTAAATTTACTAATCAAACTGGTATAGAGAAAATGAGGAGAGACCAAAATGAGAAGGAAGTGGCTAGACCTCTGTCTGATAGGTCATCTTTCATATCCAATTAGCATATATGATCCAAGTGGTCATCTTTCAAATCTTATTTGAATAAAGGCATATGAAATTATCTTACAAACCTTTATATGTGTACTGTAACTGGGTCATCTCACAATCACCCCATATTTGCACACGCAACTAATTGCTTGTTCAAATCAGATAACTTCAAAGAGTGTGTAACCGGATAGCAGAAATAGCCGAGTGGCATGGTTATGTAATATACCCTGCAGTGAATGAAAGAGAGGAAAGAAAGAAATAGCTGTGATGTGGTAGAGAAGAGAGAAGTGACAAGCACCAAGAATCAAATAGTATACCGAAGAAGGGAAGAGAAATGACAATTGGGTTTGCTGTCCAGTACAAGAAGGTTCCTGTTTCTGCACCTTCTGAAGACTGTAAAGTTATATCTTCATGAGATATTAAATAAAAGAACATTAACGTAGAAGACCTCCAGTGGTGTGCTAATGCCAATCACAAGAACCTAGAGCCAATTGATAACTGCTGTAACAAAACTATGCCAACTGTAACAGTGAACTATGCACCTTTTTTGTTTTTGTTTTTGGGTCACACCTACGGTGTTCAGGCATTGTTCCTGGTTCTGAACTCAGGAATAACCTCTGGCTGGCTCTGGGGACTTTATGGAATGCTGGTGGTTGAAATCTGGGTCAGCAGCATGCAAGGCATACTAACTGCCATACTATCACTCTGTCCTCCAATACACCATTTCTTGGAATTACCATCTGAATTGGAAAATAGTTTAAAAATCAAAGGTGTGGGCCGGGCGGTGGCGCTCGAGGTAAGGTGCCTGCCTTACCTGCGCTAGCCTAGGAGACGGACCGCGGTTCGATCCCCCGGCGTCCCATATGGTCCCCCAAGCCAGGAGCGACTTCTGAGCGCATAGCCAGGAGTAACCCCTGAGCGTCACCGGGTGTGGCCCAAAAACCAAAAAAAAAAAAAAAAAAAAAAAAAAAAAAAAAAAAATCAAAGGTGTATGTACTAGCCTGAAGTTTTATCCTCAGCATCACATAAGATCCCTTAATCCCTGTACTGTGAAGGTGTGACCTTGGTTACTCCTCAACACTTCTAAATTTCCCTGGTAGCCCTTAATATGAACAGCATTGCAGCATTCCCTCAAAACTAGATCGAGTGGCCCTCCCTCAGTTCTTGCCACTGTTTAGATGGCAAAAGATAAAAAAAAAAAAAAAAAAAAAAACGAAACAAGTTGTCTCTGAAGTTCTTTTGGACCGTGGTATAGAGAAAATCTGATTGTGGAGAAATAAGTGACCAATGGGCTGGGACTCCTCTGGTCTAGATTCTGGATTCTAGATTCTAGATTCTGGTCTAGTTTCTTCTGGTCATCTTACAATCACTCCATATTTGCACATGCAACTGATTGCTTATTGAAATCAGATAACTTCAAAGGGTGTGTAACCAGATAGCAGAAATAGCGGAGTCGAACCTCCTTTAAGTTGGCTCAAGAAAATCATCTGGTCAAGATTAAATGCAGAAAATCACCTCCTGTGTCTAATGAAAATGCAAGGGTGTGAAGGTTCAGCCCTTCCTCTAATGTGTAACTACTCTGAAGGCTCCTTTTCTAGAACTTCCCTGATGGTTGAGGTCCTTGTTACAACTATACTACAGTTCAATTCCTCCCTTATATCATTTTTACTTCTTTGTCTCCCCCTTGATTTTTGTTTGCTTAAGAACTTCTTCAATAAACTTCTTGCAAACAAATCTGTAACTGGAAATCTTTTTTTCCAAGCAAAACTAAAAGATACATTCCAAAATTCTAGTGAGTTAGGAAAGGTGGAGAGGAGAGGGAATTCTAAATGATTTTTTCTAATTTAATTAACGAACTTCCCATTTGTAACTGAAAAAAGAATAGCATAAAGGAAGGGATGAAGTTATAGGAGCAGTAAAGAGATATATATTAGTCTCTTTATCTTTATAGCTAACATATATACTAATATATATCTCTACGTTTTCTATACTCCCTTCTCTTTATGCTATTCTTTTTCAGAATATATATATGTATACACACACACACACACACACACACACACACACACACACACACACATTGGAGGGCCACACCTGGCTGTGCTCAAGGTTTACTCTTGGCTCCATGCTTAAGGATCTTTCCTTGTATGTGGGGGGACTGTATATGGTGCCAAAAATTGAACCCGGGTCAATCCTCTACAAGTATACACTGTATTATCGCTCTACTCACTAAATTATAAAAATTATTAGCCCAGAGCTATCAAACTCCTAATGAATTTCTTATAATTCAAATAAAATAAACACTTAAATAAAACTCTACATATCTCTATCCCTGAAGGAAATTCTGGATGGTATTTGTGTGTGAGAGATATACCCTACTTCAAACCCAGTTAACTTCTATGTGCAGGCCCGGAGAGATAGCACAGCGGCGTTTGCCTTGCAAGCAGCCAATCCAGGACCAAAGGTGCTTGGTTAGAATCCCGGTGTCCCATATGGTCCCCCTTGCCTGCCAGGAGCTATTTCTGAGCAGACAGCAGGAGTAACCCCTGAGCATAGGCTGGGTGTGGCCCAAAAACCAAAAAAAAAAACAAAAAACAAAAAACTTCTATGTGCCAGGCATGTGCTCTCTCACTCGGTTACATCTCTGGGCCCTAAAAATCTGAATTTTATTCATTTGTTTAATAAATATTTAGGACTGATAGTTGCAAATGCAGCTCTGTATCCTATAATATATTATCTTTATGTATGCTTTAAAATCTATGATCCAAATAAAAATTTTGATAAATTACTCCTCGCCTTGATTTCTTTCTCTTATATTTTTGATTGCTTAGTGCAAATCACAAAGTCAGTAAAGCAATGATAATCATAAAAACAAAAAACACATTTAAATTGGAATTATTTTCTATTTACTAACGACATTCTGAAGGACATTTTTTCAGGCAGTTACATTTACATAGGACATTCAATAATATCATACTTGCAAAGTAGCTAGACATTTTGGCACTTTGAATTAGTGATAATGGGATTAAAATGGAAATATGTGAAACCTATGATTTGGTTCAAATGAGAAAAGATGAGGATCAAATAACATTTTAATTAATGACAATGAATATGTCAAGGTGAGTATGGCAAGTAAACAATTTTAAGAGAAAAGTTTTGAGAAAAAAATACTTTTAAAGTCATTTTATTAGACTTTGTAAATCTGTGAATAAAATATGTTCCAGTTCTAGAAATAAAAGCTTATGTTAATTGATAAGAATTAAAAACAAAAATAGAACAGAAAATTTTGTGAACTAAATTGAAAACTTAAATTCAGTTAAAAGCTATATATAGAACCATAGACAACCATTTTATATTTATTAAATATAAAATATAAAAATTTGTCATCACAAGTGCTTTAGGGAATAAAGAACATTGATAGATATAGAAGCTTAAAGAAATTTTACATACAATAATCACAAAATGATTTAATCTGCACTTACTAGAAACAACTATAAATCTGAAGATTGTGTTCGAATAAAATAAAAGAATTTTTCAAAAGCTTAAAAATATTCATGGGCGGAGAGATAGCACAGAGGTAGAGCATTTGCCTTGCATGCAGCCAATCCAGGATGGACGGTGGTTCGAATCCCAGTATCTCTTATGGTTCCCCGTGCCTGCCAGGAGCGATTTCTGAGCACAGATTCAGGAGTAACCCCTGAGCGCCAACAGGTATGACCCCAAAACAAAATTTAAAAAAAAAGGAGGTTCTAAAATATTCAGACAAGAATTTCTACAAGAACTGAAAACATAAGAAAAGTCTGAACAGAAAACGCAGAGCTAAAGAAGGCAACTGATGAACTGAAAATACAATAGAAGGCTCAACAGCTATCAACTGATTTTTGTTTGTTTGCTTGGGGGCCAACCGAGTGGTGTTCAGGAGTTACTTCTGGATCTGCACACAGGAATCACTCCTGGTACTGCTCAAGGGACCCTCTGGGAGGCCTAGAATTAAACGCAAATTGATTGCGCAGAAGGTAAACACCTTCCCTCCTATACTATCTTTCCAGCCCCATTATTAAGAATCTATAACATAAAATTATGTAAGAGAAACATTATTTTCTCTTAAAGAAAGGGAATTTTCAGTAGCACTAGAAACGTTTTTAAGACAGAGAGAATATCAATCCAACCATTTTTAGGGAGGCTAAGCAATTGCTTAGGTGACCCAGGACCCAGAATGCCTGGACTGGAGGATGCGATATTCTGCTCCACTGTGAAATGGTGGATATGAAGGGAGATGGGTGGGAGCAGAGCTTAAGAATCTTTAGGGCAGGGGCCGGGCGGTGGCGCTAAAGGTAAGGTGCCTGCCTTGCCTGCGCTAGCCTTGGACGGACCGCGGTTCGATCCCCCGGTGTCCCATATGGTCCCCCAAGCCAGGAGCAACTTCTGAGCACATAGCCAGGAGTAACCCCTGAGCATTACCGGGTGTGGCCCAAAAATCAAAAAAAAAAAAAAAAAAAAAAAGAATCTTTAGGGCCATACTCAGCTGTGCTCAGGAGTCTCCAAAGGCCTAAACTCAGCAATGCTCTGGGCATCACTGTGAGTTGAGGATTGAATCTGGGTCAAGAGTATGCTAAGGATATGTCCTAACCACTATACTGTCTCCTGGCTATTCTACAACTTTCAAATATAGATGTGTTTTAAAGATGAAATAATTTGCTGCTTAGTTGTTTTTTGCTACAAGCAGAAAGTAGAGTGATCTTACGATTGGGCAGTATTAATTGTCTTGAATGGCAACTAAACATTTTATAGATGGGAGATTGTTTTTATAGAATGCTGTGTGTTTTGTATGTCTTAAATGCTTCAAATTACTTCTAGCTTTTTGTTAGTTTTCCCAATGAAAGCTACTCGGCCAGAGAGATCGTTACAGCAGGTAAGGAGTGTGCCTGAATTTGATCCCCTGAACCCCTTATAATCCCAGAAACACTGCCAGAAGTAAATGATATTGAGCATCATTGGGCAAATTCATAAACATTAGCAAGGGGGTGGGGAAATAATATAGTTTGCCTTACACAGAGAATACCAGGATTTGGTCCCTAGTTACCCTTGTAGTCCTCTAATCCCAACAGGATTTACTTACACTCAAGCCAGGAGTAAACCCTGATTATAACCAGATTGACCAAAACACAAACAAACAAAAAAGGAAAACCACTCTGACCTTGAGTCTTTTGGTTAGAATTCTGTGTGATTTGACTATTACTTTTGCTCCTGGTAGTTCATTTTTTATTATTTTATCATTTTTATTTTGACCAAAGTGGATTTAATAACTTTAAGGTGATACTATTAAAAGTTTGAGGGTTCTGGGACTATGGCTTGCAAGATAACCTGTAATAAAGTTGGTTTGCAGATTAAGACTATGAATTCAAACCTTAGCAGCACCCAGATATTCAGTGTAAATCCAAGTACTATCCCAACAGCACTATCATTCAGGATTCCTCGTGCCATAAGAAGGATATGATTTACAGCAAACTACAACCAAATCTTCTGTGAGCATTGCAACCAAAATGTACTAAGGCCACAATCTAATGTGCAGAGCACCAAACTCACAGGTAGTGTTCAATCTTCAGTGCACTTCAAAGTGTAATTGTCAGGAATAAGCATACAAAGCATCACCCCAACCAGTGTTTGAGACTCCTGGTCATTAGCAATAACAAAGGAAGGAGAGAGGGGTTAAATTTTTTAGTATGGGGGCCGGAGAGATAGCACAGCAGCGTTTGCCTTGCAAGCAGCTGATCCAGAACCAAAGGTGGTTGGTTTGAATCCTAGCGTTCCATATGGTCCCCCGTGCCTGCCAGGAGCTATTTCTGAGCAGACAGCCAGGAGTAACCCCTGAGCACCACTGGGTGTGGCCCAAAAACCAAAACAAAAAGAAAAAAATGTTTTGAGTATGTAATGTACATGTTAATAAATTGTGAATGGGTGTGAGGTTTGCAAAATAGGTTTGTCTAAGTCAATATTTAGAAGACAGTGGTCATGATACTTGGTTAAGAAAATGTTATCTCCAGGCTGGTCTGATGGCAGTGGTTTATCAGAACTTATTAACGTTAGTATCACAGAAGTTGGTATATAACCCCCCCCCCACTGCTCAATTTGACTGGCTTTAAAAAAGAAAAAAAATTTTTTTTCAGTTTTTTTTTGGGTCACACCCGTTTGATGCTCAGGGATTACTCCTGGCTAAGCACTCAGAAATTGCCCCTGGCTTGGGGGGACCATATGGGACTCCGGGGGATTGAACCGTGGTCCTTTCTTGGCTAGCACTTGAAAGGCAGACACCTTACCTCTAACGCCACCTCTCCGGCCCAGAAAAAAAATTTTTATCTCCGAATTTTAAACTGGAAAGTCAGTGGAATAATTATTTAGAAAAGAATAACAGGGGGCCAGAGTGATAGCTCAGCAGTAAGTCATTTGCCTTGCACTCAGCTGACCCAGGATAGACCTGTGTTTAATCCTGGCATCCCATATGGTCCCCAAGCCTGCCAGAGTAATTTCTGAGTGCAGAGCCTGAGCACTGCTGGATGTGGTCCAAAAACACCCCCCAAAAAAACAAACAATGAAGTTTACCACAACAGTGGTATGTCCAGTTAGAGAAATAACTATTCTGACAACTATCATGACAATGGTAGTGAGTGAGAGCAATAGAATACCTATCTCAAATACAGGCAATGTGTTGACGGAGGAGGGAGTTGGGGGCATTGGTGTTAGAAATGTTGCACTGGTGAAGGGGGTTGTTCTTTTTTATAACTAAAACCCAACTACAAACATGTTTGGATCATGGAACTTAAATAAAAATATTTTTAAAAAGGGGTTGGAGAGATAGCATGAAGGTAAGGCATTTGCCTTGCATGCAGGTCGGTGTTTTGAATCCCAGCATCCCATAATGTCTCTCGAGACTGCCAGGAGCAATTTCTGAGCATAGAGCCAAGAGTAACCTCTGAGCACTGCCAGGTGTGATCCAAAAACAAAAACAAACAAACAAAAAAAAAAAGAATGAGGGGCAGGAGCAATGGCACAGTGGTAGGGCGTTTGCCTTGCACATGGCTGACCCAGGTTGAACTTTGGTTCGATCCTCCAACGTCCCATATGGTCCCCCAGCCAGGAGCGATCTCTGAGTGCAGAGCCAGGAATAACCCCTGAGCGTCACTAGGTTTGCCCCCTCAAAGGATGACAGTAGAAAGAGTACAGGGATTTAGAAACTTCCCTTGCATGTGAACTATTCACATTTGATTCCTAGCACTGTATATGGTCCTCCAAGCAGTTCCAGGAATGATCCCCAAGTGTTGAGCCAGGAATAACTCTTAGTATTGTGCTCCAAAAACAAGTAAAAAAAAAAAAATCACAACTACATGATATTTTAGATTCTCAGTTTGATGACTAAGTATTGAATACAGAAAGAGAGAGATAGTACAGGAGTAAAACTGCTTGCATTTGATCCTTAGCACCTCATATGACTCGCAGAGTGCTACCAGGAAGTAACTCCTAAACATAAAATAATGAGTAAGCCCTGGACTTTATCAGGTATGCATCTAAAACACAAAACAAGAGTAATTGAATATAAATTGAAATGCCTATTTCTGATCCTCAAGACATAAAAAATTTTGATTGTGTTGGAGTTTTGGGATTTTTTTGTTTGTTTGAGGACTACACCCAGTAGTGATCAGGGACTATTACTGGCTCTGTGCTCAGGAGAGAATCCTGGCTTTGCTCAGAGAATCATATGCAGTGCCAGGGATCACACAAGAGTAGGCTGTATTCAAAGCAAGGACCTAACCTCCTGTACTATATCTCTTACCCCAAAAATAATAAAATCTCATGAATGAATTGCTTGAAGTATATTTCAAAAATTTAAAAATATAAACATCATAAAAAGTCATCAACCTGAAAAGCAGATGACAAGTATGGTTTACATTA